>NC_045446.1:10936320-10961217 GCF_002776525.5 Piliocolobus tephrosceles | reverse complement strand
TCTAAAACTTTATTTATTTATTTATTTATTTATTTATTTATTTATTTATTTATTTATTTTTGAGACAAAGTCTTGCTTTGTCGCCAGGCTGGAGTGCAGTGGTGCAATTCTGGCTCACTGCAACCTCCGCCTCCCAGGTTCAAGCTATTCTCCTGCTTCAGGCTCCCAAGTAGATGGGACTATAGGCGTGCACCACCACGCCCAGCTAATTTTTGTATTTTTAGTAGAGATGGGGTTTTACCATGTTGGCCAAGATGGTCTCAATCTCTTGACCTCGTGATCTGCCCGCCTTGGCCTCCCAAAGTGCTGGGATTACAGGTGTGAGCCACCGTGCCCGGCCAATTTGATTACTTAGAATATAATTGTGTGATTGGTGTGAAGTCGTGATCTAATTTTATTTTTTATAGTGCCATTTGGTAAATAGTTCATTCTTTCCCCAGTGATTATATTATCTCTGTCATATATTGTTTCAAGTATGCATGGGTTATTTTTAGGCTCTGTTTTCTGTTCCATTGGACATTTGCCCATCCCTGTGTTTTTAGCATACTATGATTGTTACTTTATACATAATTATTATTTTTTTTTTTGTAGAGTTGGGGTCTCACTGTGTTGCCCAGACTGGTCTCGACCTCTTGGCCTCAAGCAATCCTCCTCCCTCAGCTTCCCAGAATGCTGAGATTACAGGTAATTATTATTATTATTATTATTATTATTATTAGAGATGGAGTCTTGCTCTGTTGCCCAGGCTGAAGTGCACTGGCATGATCTTGGCTCACTACAAGTTCCGCCTCCCAGGTTCAAGTGTTTCTCCTGCCTCAGCCTCCTGAGTAGCTGGGACTACAGGTACATTCCACCACGCCTAGCTAAGTTTTTTTTTTTTTTTTTTTGAGACGGAGTCTCACTCTGTTGCCCAGGTTGGAGGGCAGTGGCCGGATCTCAGCTCACTGCAAGCTCCGCCTCCCAGGTTCAAGTGTTTCTCCTGCCTCAGCCTCCCGAGTAGCTGGGACTACAGGTACATTCCACCACACCTAGCTAAGTTTTTTTTTTTTTTTTTTAGAGAGGGAGTCTCACTCTGTCGCCCAGGTTGGAGTGCAGTGGCCGGATCTCAGCTCACTACAAGCTCCGCCTCCCGGGTTAACGCCATTCTCCTGCCTCAGCCTCCCGGGTAGCTGGGAATACAGGCGCCTGCCACCTCGCCCGGCTAGTTTTTTGTATTTTTTAGTAGAGACGGGGTTTCACCGGGTTAGCCAGGATGGTCTCGATCCCCTGACCGATCCGCCTGTCTCGGCCTCCCAAAGTGCTGGGATGACAGGCTTGAGCCACCGCGCCCGGCCGCTAATTTTTTTATTTTTAGTAGAGACGGAGTTTCACCATATTGGCCAGGCTGGTCTCAAACTCCTGACCTGTGATCCGCCCACCTTGGCCTCCCAAAGTGCTGGGATTATAGGTATGAGCCACCGCGCCCAGCCTGATTACAGGTAATTATTACTTTAGCAAATAACATGCCTGCTGCCTGGTAGGACTTGTCTTTTTTTGTTGTTTTTTGGTATGGGGTCTTGCTCTATTGCTCAGGCTGCAGTGCAGTGGCGTGATCTTGGCTCATTGCAACCTCTACCTCCCAGGTTCAAGCAATTCTGCCTCAGCCTCCCAAGGAGCTGGGATTTCGGGCTTTCACCACCATGCCTGGCTCATTTTTTGTATTTTTAGTAGAGACGGGGTTTTGCCATGTTGGCCAGCCTGATCTCAGGTGATGTGCCGGTCTCGGCCTCCCAAAGTGCTGGGATTACAGGCGTGAGCCACTGTGCCTGGCCATACTTTATCTATTATTATTATTATTATTTGTAGGGACGGGGTCTGACTGTGTTGCCCAGGCTGGTCTTCAATTCTTGGCCTCAAGTGATCCTCCTGTCTCAGCTTCCAAGAATGTTGAGGTTACAGGTAAGTATTATTTTAGCAAATAACATGCTTGCTATCTGGTAGAATTTGTCTTTAAAAATACAATTTTTTTCTTTTTCTTTTTTTTTTTTTGAGACGGAGTCGCGCTCTGTCTCCCAGGCTGGAGTGCAGTGGCCTGATCTCAGCTCACTGCAAGCTCCGCCTCCCAGGTTCCCGCCATTCTCCTGCCCCAGCCTCCCGAGTAGCTGGGACTACAGGCACCCGCCACCACGCCCGGCTAATTTTTTTTTTTTTTTTTTTGTATTTTTAGTAGAGACGGGGTTTCACCGTGTTAGCCAGGATGGTCTCCATCTCCTGACGTCATGATCCACCCGCCTCGGCGTCCCAAAGTGCTGGGATTATAGGCGTGAGCCACTGTGCCTGGCTGATTTTTTTTTTCTTTAGATACCTTTACTATTCTTGGCCCTTTTCTTGGCTTACTGCAACCTCTGCCTCCCGGGTTCAAGCAATTCTCCTGCTTCAGCCTCCCGAGTAGCGGGGATTACGGGCTCCTGCCACCACGCCTGGCTAATTTTTGTGTTTTCAATAGAGATGGAGTTTCACCATGTTGGCCAGACTGGTCTCAAATTCCTGACCTTGTGATCCGCCCACCTTGGCCTCCCAAAGTGCTGGGATTACAGCCATGAGCCACCGTGCCCATCAAATCTTTCTACTCATGAATATGTGGGGGTTTTTTTGGTTATTATTTGTTTGTTTGTAGAGATAGGGTCTCACTATGTTGCCCAGGCTGGTCTTGAACTCTTGGACTCAAGAGATCCTCCTGGCCGGTCATGGTGGCTCACACCTGTAATCCCAGCACTTTGGGAGCCCGAGACAGGTGGATCACGAGATCAGGAGATCGAGACCATCCTGGTTAACATGGTGAAACCTCGTCTCTACTGAAAATACAAAAAATGAGCTGAGCGTCGTGGCGTGTGCCTGTAGTCTCAGCTACTTGGGAGGCTGAGGCAGGAGAATGGTCTCGATCACCCAGTGAACCCGGGTGGCGGAGCTTGCAGTGAGCCGAGATCGTGCCACTGCACTCCAACCTTGGCAACAGAGTGAGACACCGTCTCAGCAAAAAACAACAACAACGAGATCCTCCCATGTTGGCCTTTCACAGTGCTGAGATTGCAGGCAAGAACCACCACACCCAGCCATTTCAGTTTTTTTTTTTTTTTCCTCGAGATAAGAGTCTTGCTCTGTAGCCCAGGCTGGCGTGTGGTGGTGCAATCTCTGCTCACTGCAAGCTCTGCCTTCTGAGTTCACGCCATTCTTCTGCCTCAGCCTCCTGAGTAGTTGGGACTACAGGTGCCCGCCACCATGCCCAGCTAATTTTTTGTATTTTTAGTAGAGACAGGGTTTCACCGTGTTAGCCAGGATGGTCTTGAACTCCTGACCTCGTGATCCACCCGCCTCGGCCACCCAAAGTGCTGGGATTACAGGCGTGAGCCCCACCGCATTTCAGTTTTTTTAAAAAAGAATTCATTAGCTGAGTGCAGTGGCTCATGCCTCTAATGCTAGCACTTTGGGAGGCAGATCAGTTGAACCCAGGGGTTCAAGACCAGCTTGGACAACATGGCAAAACCCTGTCTCTACCAAAAAATACAAAAATTAGCCAGGCATAGTTGCATACTCCTGTAATACCAGCTATTCAGGAGGTTGAAGTGGGACGATCACGAGGTCAGGAGTTCAAGACCAGCTTGGCCAGCATGACAAATCCCCATCTCTACTAAAAATACAAAAATTAGCAACGCACAGTGGCAGGTGCCTATAATCCCAGCTACTTGGCTGAGGCAGGAGAATCGCTTGAACCTGGGAGTCGGAGGTTGCAGTAAGCTGAGGTTGCACCACTGCACTACAGCCTTGGTGACAGAGCAAGATTCTGTCTCAAAAAAAGAAAGAAAGAAAAAGAAAAATGAAAGATGGGTGAGGTTAAGGAATTGAGCATTTGGAAGTCAAAGCATGGTTGAAATTAAAGCAGAGAAAGAGACTCCAACCAAAGCAGTTCACTTGGCAGTTACTATCTGAAGAACCAATGTCAGAATACTATTAATTGTTACTATGAATCCTACAGGAGGGACACTGGCTGCTAAAGAAGAGAACTGTCAGGGTTGTCTTAGTAAAGGCTGAAGAATGCAAAGTGGGGATAAAAGCCAGAAAGAGTGAAAGAAATAGAACCAAAGTCATCTCTTAGGAGAAGAGAAATAAATGCACCATCGGAAGAGTATCCAGTATGCAAGTAAGTTAGACGAATGAACAACATTGCAGCAAGCCATTCTCTCAAATGCGACCAAATACTAAAAGATAAACACTAGAGAAATAGCAGGTCAATACGTGGAAAAGATGGGGCAGTACTTTTAACATATCCTTGGATTAATGACATCAGATATTCAACTGATCAGAGACAGCATACTTAATCTCATCAAAAAAGCTAAGTAGCAATAAGAGACCTTAAAATGATCACTGAGGCCCTCCAACACCAGCTATTTCTGCAGTCATGATCACACAATACTGCATCCTCATTTTATCCCTCCCCTGGCCCTCCAAAACTCTGTCATCACACTCTTCCGAAGAGAGTCACTAAGCGCAGCCCACACTCAAAAGGTACAGAGTTAAACTCTCTATCTCTGGGCAGAGGGAAGATCTACATAAATTATTTGAGGCTCTTTCTCAAAAAAAAAAAAAAAAAAGAAAAACAAACAAAATATGTATATACTAGCTGGGCATAGTGCAAGTACCTGTGGTCCCAGCCACTTGGGAAGCTGAGGTAGGAGGGACCACTTGAGGTGGGACGATTTCTTAAGCTGAGGAAGTTAAGGCTGTAGTAAGCCAAGATATATAACTTTTTCTAATTATAAAATTAGCACATGGGCCTGGTGCGGTGGCTCACGTCTGTAATCCCAGCACTTTGGGAGGCCGAGGCGGGTGGATCACGAGATCAGGAAATCAAGACCATCCTGGCTAACACGGTGAAACCGCGTGTTTACTAAAAATACAGAAATTAACTGCGCGGTGGTGGCGGGCGCCTGCAGGAGAAAGGCGTGAACCCAGCGGGCGGAGCTTGCAGTGAGCCGAGATCGTGCCACTGCACTCCAGCCTGGGCGACAGAGCGAGACTCTGTCTCAAAAAAGAAATCCTTTTTAGATGTTTTTTTGTTGTTTGTTTGTTTTTTCGTTTGTTTTTCGAGATGGAGTTTCCCTCTTATTGCCCAGGCTGGAGTGCAATGGCACGATCTAGGCTCACTGCAACCTCCGCCTCCCAGGTTCAAGCGATTCTCCTGCTTCAGCCTCCCCAGTAGCTGGGATTACAGGCACCCACCACGACGCCCAAGCTCATTTTTGTATTTTTAATAGAGACGGGGTTTCACCACGTTGACCAGGCTGATCTCAAACTCCTGATCTCAGGTGATCCACCCGCCTCGGCCTCCCAAAGTGCTGGGATTGCAGGCATGAGCCATCACACCTGACCTGTTTGTTTTCAGATAGGGTCACTCTGTCAGCCAGGCTGGAATGCGATGGTGTTTTTTTTTTTTTTTTTTTAAGAGACGGAGTCTCCACTCTGTCCCCAGACTGGAGTGCAGTGGCGGGATCTCGGCTCACTGCAAGCTCCGCCTCCTGGGTTCACGCCATTCTCCTACCTCAGCCTCCCGAGTAGCTGGGACTACAGGCACCCGCCAACACGCCCGGCTAATTTTTTTTTTGTATGTTTAGTAGAGACCGGGTTTCACCGTGGTCTTGATCTCCTGAGCCTCGTGATCCACCCGCCTCGGCCTCCCAAGGTGCTGGGACTACAGGTGTGAGCCACCGCGCCCAGCCTTCGATGGTGTGATTTTGATCACAGCTCACTGCTGCCTCAACCTGAGGGCTCAAGTGATCCTTCCACTTCAGCCTCCTGAGTAACTGGGACCACAAGAGTGAGCCACCATGCCTGGCTAATTTATTAATTTTTGTAGAGATGGGGTCTCCCTATGTTGCCGAGGCTGGTCTCGAACTACTGGGCTTAAGTGATCCTCCTGCCTTGGCTTCCCAGAGCAATGGGACTAAAGGCATGAGCCACTGTACCCGGTCAATCCTTTTTACATGTTTGAGGAAAAATAAATGTGCTATTTTCAGGCTAAAATCAAGTAATTGTCATGTGTTAGGAAGCATGTGACGGATTTTTGCAGCAGAGGGTTAGAAAGGAACTTTCTTTGTCTACTTGGCCCTCTGCATTTCAGGGCTCCCCCGCCATCTGCCTATCTGAGTGTAAAGTGGACCTTATTGGCATCTGGACTGCCAAACTGCTTTTTTTCCTTTGCTTTGTCCCAGCCTTCTCTTGAAGGCCAAACTCTTGAAAAATTATATTCTTCACATTCCTATAGTAAATATAAAGCTTTATGTCAACACATATGGCAGGATCTGAGGCTCTCTCGTCACCTCTGGTCCCTTTCTCTAGTCTTTTTCTCTGTAGTCTTTGTTTTCCTGTCCTCCATCTCCTAATTTATTAGTTTTTATTATTATATTTTATATTATTTTTTTGAGATGGAGTTTTGTTCTTGTTGCCCAGGCTGGAGTTCAATGGTGCGATCTTGGCTCACTGCAACCTCTGCCTCCTGGGTTCAAGTGATTCTTCTACCTCAGCCTCCCAAGTAGCTGAGATTACAGGCAGGCGCCACCATGCCTGGCTAATTTTTGTAATTTTAGTAGAGACGGGGTTTCACCATGTTAGCCAGACTGGTGTTGAACTCCTGACCTCAATTGATCCGACTTCCTTGGCCTCCCGAAGCGCTGGGATTACAAGCGTGAGCCACAGTGCCTGGCAGTTTGTTTTATTTTGGTTGAACAGTTACAAGTCTTGGTTTGTTTTCCTGTAGTAACAGGTTCATCTTGATATGATACAGTGTTTTTAAATTCTTTTCCATTTTCCTGCCTTTGTCTTCACATGCTAGTTTTTTTTGGTTGTTTCTTTTTTCTTTTTTTTGAGAGAGAGTCTTGTTGTGTTGCCCAGGTTGCAGTGCAGTGGTGTGATCTGGGCTCACTGCAACCTCTGCGTCCTGGGTTCAAGTGATTCTTTCACCTCAGCCTCCTGAGTAGCTGGGATTACAGGTGCCCATCACCATGACTGGCTAATTTTTGTACTTTTATTAGAGACAGGGTTTCACCACGTTGGCCAGGCTGGTCTTGAACTCCTGACCTCAATTATCTGCCTGCCTTGGCCTTCGAAAGTGCTGATTACAGGTGTGATCCACCGCACCTAGCCTGTTTAGTTGTTTCTAAGAAGGGAAATACTGGTTTTGATTGACATAGTTCATCCACTTATTTACCAACCACTTGCGAAGTGCCTATTACATGCTGCTTCCGAATAGGCAGGGAATAGGCAGGTTCATTGACAATAGCACAAGGCGCCTGCCACTTGTCTTCAAGGATAAAGAGACATCCAGACGAAGAAATGTCATAAACAAATGGGACATGATTGTAGCAGAGGCAGATGCATGGTGGAGGGAAAGTAATTTTGTCTGGGGAGTTGAGAAAAGCTGTCACTTGAGCTAGATCTTGAATGAATGGGAACTCATGAGGTTGAGTGGACGAATAGGAAGGGCCAACAGCAGAGGTATGGCATGTACAAGATGCAGAGGCCTGAAAAAGCCTGGTGTGTTGTGAGACTGGCAGGTGTTTCAAGGCTGATATGGCTGGAGGGTAGTGCCTGTGAAGCGGTGGTAGCTTGTAAGATTGGAGAGGCAAGCTGTTATCCTCTTTATGCATGCAGAAGGAATTAACTTCAGACCGGGCACAGTGGCTCATGCCTATAATCCCAGCACTTTGGGAGGCCGACGTGGGCAGATCACCTGAAGTAGTTCAAGATCAGTCTGGCCAACCAGGTGAAACCCCATCTCTCCTAAAAATACAAAATTAGCCGGGTGTGGTGGTGCATGCCTCCTGTAATCCCAGCTACTGGGGAGGCTCAGGCAGAAGAATCACTTGAACCTGAGAGGCAAAAGTTGCAGTGAACTGAGATCGTGCCACTGCACTCCATGCTGGGTGACAGTGTGAGACCCTGTCTCAAAAGAAAAAAAAACAAAACAAAAGGAATTGACTTGAGCCATTTGGAGCCATGAGGGTCTGTGAGTGAGATACTGTGTCATGTTGGACCATCTCAAAGACAGCTTCTGACCCCACAGTTCTCAACCTTGTTCTGAGGTCTTGCTCTGTCTCCTAGGCTGGCATGCAGTGGTGCCACCATGCCTCACTGCAGCCTCACAAACTCCTGGACTCAAGTGATCCTCCTGCTTTTGCTTCCCTTGAATGTTGGCACCTCATGGGATTACAGGGACACATCACCAGTCACAGATTTTTTTTTTTTTTTTTTTTTTTTTGAGACAGTCTCACTCTGTCACCCAGGCTGGAGTGCAGCTGCGCAGTCTTGGCTCACTGCAACCTCTGCCTCTCGGGTTCAAGTGAGTCTCATGCCTCACCCCTCCAAGTCCGAGACTACAGGCGTGTGCCACCACATCCAGCTAATTTTTGTATTTTTAGTGGAGATGGGGTTTCACCATGTTGGCCAGGCTGGTCACGAACTCCTGGCCTGAAGTTATCTGCCAGCCTCAGCCTCCCAAAGTGTTGGGATTACAGGTGTCAGCCACTACACCTGGCCTGTTAGTTTTTTTGAGGCAGAGTCTTGCTGTGTCACCCAGGCTGGAGTGCAGTGGCCCATTCTCGGCTCACTGCAACCTCTACCTCCTGGGTTCAAGGGATTCTCATGCCACAGCATAAGAAGTGGGATTACAGGGATTAGCAGGTGTGATTACAGGTGTGAGGCACCATGCCCAGCCAGGCCCAGATAATTTTAAAATGTATGTATCTATTTATTTATTTAGAAATTGGGTCTCAATATGTTGTCCAGGCTGGTCTTAAACTCCTGGCCTCAAGAAATCCTCTCTCCTTGGCCTCCTAAAGGGCCAGGTGACAGGCATGAGTCACACTGCACCCAGCCTTGAGCATTTGTGCTCGAGATAAAGTCCATTCAGAACCTCTGGTTGGCACTTCTTATCTGGCACATGCAGGACACCTTGGACCTCTTATCATCTTTGAGCACTGATCTGAACCCACTTGCTCGCCTTCTCCCAGGGCTGCCCCCTGCACCCCTTGTTCCTAGGGTGGGGATGAGGATGGATGCCTGGGGTTGCAGAGGGGACTAGCAGAAGATGATCCTTTTCTCTGTGCTATTACTTACGATCTTGGCTTTTGCTTTCTTCCAAATACACAGCAATCTTGGCTTCCAGCCTAGGTGGGAAAGGGAGAAAGAACCGGTTTCCTCCAGCTCCTCTCTGAAAGTAGCCCAACTGGCACTGTTTAGGAACAAGGAGTTCCTGAGAGTGTTGGCACCTCATGGTGTTGATGTCCGGTAGTTTCCTGCTGTGAACCTTTTCTCTGCCCCACTTCAATCCAAGGACCCTGTGGAGGGAATTCTAGGCTTCTTCAAAACCTTTGCAGTATCAGCTGCCTCCAAGGTCTAACATAGTGAAGTGATAGGGAGACAGGACCGTGGGGGAGTTTGGGATGACCGTGATAGACCCTGCAAGGTGGGAGAGTCTGGCCATGGCATCTTCTGGTCTATTCTAGGAAGAAAGTGGATGCCTCTGAGACCTAGCTCTGTTATGTTCATTACAGCCCTATCAGTCTCTTCTGGATGTCTGATTCCTAGCTGCCAAACATCCAGGTGCTAGCAGCTGGGGGTGGGGTAGGATACGAAGGGGGGTGTCTACCTCAACTCTCCTGCCCAAACCGTTCATTTTAAAGTACTGTGAAGAAGACTGGATTCTTGTTAATTCAATAAAGTTAACAAAGCAAAGTATTGTAGTGAGTACACAATAAATAGTTGCTGCATGAGGAATTACTTGAAATAAATTCAAGATGAGTCTTGAAAAACGAGTGGGAGTAAGCCGTGCATGGAAGCAGAGGTCTAGCGCCAAGTCCCAGAGGCCTGAGAGGGCAAGCCTTGGTCGGGGAAAAGGCAGAAGTTGTGACTGGCTGCCTCTGAGAGCGCAAGTAGCCATGCGAAGTTGGGAAAACCCGGCGGTGGCCGCAGCCGTGAACCAGGGGCAAATGGAGGATGGTGTTGGGGTAGTTACTAGCCTGCCGGAACGGAAGAAGAGGGACCTTTGGGGGCGGTAAGGCCTAAAGGACACTGTAGGGGCCTCGGGATTTGGGCCAGGATCACAGGCCTCGTCCACTTAAAGGTGGCTCCGTGCCAAGCCTTCCCAGAGTCAGGTTGAAAAGAACCTTAGGTTTAGACAGGTTGGAGATCAGAAATTGGACGACGCAGGAAGTACTGTCGGAGGCGTGTTCCCGACTTTACGACCCTGAGCCGCCCACGGCTGGGCCTGTCCCCGAGGTTCCACCTTAAGGGGCGGGCCGGGGCGGGGCTCCGCCGCCCCTTCCCAGAGGCCGCGCCTGTTGCTGAGCAGATGCAGTAGCCGAAGCTGCGCGGAGGCACACAGGCCGGGAGACCGTTCTGGGTCCGAGGATCCGGGCAGGGGTTGAGCCACCATCTGACCTCAAGCTTCGTCGTGTCGCCGGTTCTGCAGGCACCATGAGCCAGGACACCGAGGTGGATATGAAGGAGGTGGAGCTGAATGAGTTAGAACCCGAGAAGCAGCCGATGAACGCGGCGTCTGGGGCTGCCATGGCCGTGGCGGGAGCCGAGAAGAATGGTCTGGTGAAGATCAAGGTGGCGGAAGACGAGGCGGAGGCAGCAGCTGCGGCTAAGTTCACGGGCCTGTCCAAGGAGGAGCTGCTGAAGGTGGCGGGCAGTCCCGGCTGGGTGCGTACCCGCTGGGTGCTGCTGCTGCTCTTCTGGCTCGGCTGGCTCGGCATGCTGGCGGGTGCCGTGGTCATAATCGTGCGGGCGCCGCGCTGTCGCGAGCTACCGGCGCAGAAGTGGTGGCACACGGGCGCCCTCTACCGCATCGGCGACCTTCAGGCCTTCCAGGGCCACGGCTCGGGCAACTTGGCGGGTGAGTGCAGCGCGCCGCCGCCCTGGGTACTCCGGGTTGAATCTGGTGGCCTGCACCGACCTCCTCCCCTGTCCCTAGACGGATCTAGATGGTTCTCCCCTCCATCCGGTACCGACGACCATTCCCCCCCCCCCTCCCCGCCACATTGCCCTTCCCTCCTTTCTTTGAAGAAAGCTGACCCGCCCCTCACTCTGTCACGAGGGTGGGTGACTCAGCGTCCTCCCTCCCCGCGGTGCCAGAAGCCAGTTGCAACCGGTTTCTCAAGTAATGTGCAGGAGTCCTTACATCAGCTCTTCTGAGTCTCGTGATTCAGCCTCGCCTCCCCATCACTCCCTCTCCCCCCTCCCTTCTCCCCGTCCCATCCTTAGGCTCTGGGAGAAGGGAGAGTGGGGAGGTAAGGGGCCCCTCAAAGGGGCCTCACCTGTTAACCCAGCCCCCCATTTCAGGTCTGAAGGGGCGTCTCGATTACCTGAGCTCTCTGAAGGTGAAGGGTCTTGTGCTGGGCCCACTTCACAAGAACCAGAAGGACGATGTCGCTCAGACCGACTTGCTGCAGATCGACCCCAATTTTGGCTCCAAGGAAGATTTTGACAGTCTCTTGCAATCGGCTAAAAAAAAGAGTGGGTATCTTGGGGTTCCCAAGGAAACAGCTAGAAAAGACTTGGCCAGAGGAAAAGTAGAATAGAACTTTTGTCTCGTTTCCTCCTAACTAGCTCTGAGTTTTCCTAGGGCAGGTAGAGGGGAGATTTGTTAGTCTTCAGCCCAAAATGGATTTGTCCAGTCGTTTGGGGGCTATTTGGTTGTGGGATCTTGAGCAGGTCATTTAACTTCTGGGCTTTAGTGCCTTTATTTGTAAAATGTAGATATTTACTAAACCAGTGGTTTTAAACTTGTAAAACAGTAGGTTCTTTGCGGGGGGAAAATCCCAAATATTGTTTTACAACTCAGCATAGACACATGTTAAAAAAGGTTCACCTTGGGAGTGGGGAACACAGGGGCCACTTCTCTGCACTATAAACTTTCTGCCTTCCAATATCTTTTTTTTTTTTTTTGAGATGGAGTCTCTGTCGCCCAGGCTGTAGTGCAGTGGAACGATCTCAGCTTACTGCAGTCTCCTCCTCTGGGGTTCAAGCGATTCTCCTGCCTCAGCCACCTGAGTAGCTGGGACTACAGCCATGTGCCACCACACCAGGATTATTTTTATATTTTTAGTAGAGATGATTTTCACCATGTTGACCGGGCTGGTTTTGAACTCGCCTGGCCTGCCTTCCAATATCTTAAGGCCCTTCCTTACTCATATCTGTTTCAACGGAATGAATTTTGCCAGGGTTCAAATTCAAGCTTTTGTACCAAATGATACATAGGAAACACTCAGTGACTTGCATTTGTGATTTTCTTGTTTCCCCTTAACTCGTAGACTGTCTCATGACTGCGTCTTCCTCCATTGTTCTAGGCATCCGTGTCATTCTGGACCTCACTCCCAACTACCGGGGTGAGAACTCGTGGTTCTCCACCCAGGTTGACAGTGTGGCCACCAAGGTGAAGGTGAGTGTTGGAGCTGATGGCTGGTGGAAGTCAGATGCTGAGGCTGGAATGGTCCTTTCACAGCAAGCCCTGTAGACCCAGCCTGGCTGCAGCTGAGGGTCCCTTTGCTTCTTGAGACCAAGCAGGAATGCCTCCTCCTATAGCCAAAGGATAGGCCAACAGCACACCTGTTTTTCTTGTTCCTTTTCTGATCTCTTATTTTTCTTATTTCCTTGACTCTGAGGATGAGACAGTGACAGGAAGGGACCTTCTCAGATGTCAGTCTGGAAGTTTGATTTTTCTTTCTTTTGGGAGAGGAAGCCCTTTATCTGTGGGAATCCTGCCCTGACTGGTTTCCCAGTTCTTGTTTGATGTATTTGGAATAGAGCCCAGTCTGAAATTATAAGCACTGGGGTACTCTATGTGTCTGGGACTGTGCCAAGTATTTTATAGATGTTTCCAATTCCCTGTATAACCATACAAGGTATCTAATTTGCCATAGGCTCAAATCTATACTCAGCAGGCTAGGAGTAGGACTTTGAATGTTACCCTAGCTCCGGATGTCTGGGTCCTAGGACACTGACATATTCAGAATGGGTAGAACAAAAACGGAAGCAGATGCTGACACTGCTGGTAGCTGTGATTCTAAGATAAAAGTCTGGACTCCCAGCATTTGGGTAGGACCCTGGGATCATCCAGTTTAGGCCTTGCCAGTTACTAGGGGACCCGTTAAAAGATGCTGATGAGGGAATGTTTTTGGATTGGGTGGTTTGGCATGAGGGTCTCAGATGGAAATGGAGACCAGAGGAGAGGGTACATGGCCCAGGGAAAGGGAGGAAAAGGAGAGTGGGGGTGAAGTTCTGTGGTGTGTGCAGGATGACTGCCAGGATTCCATTCTGCAGCACTGGCCTCTTTTCAACTCTAAACTGCCCTGGGGCTGTGCTTTGAATTTCAATCTTTCATCCTTGGCCTTGCTCTGAGCAGCTATTGTGCTCACACCTTCCCCAGACCTCAGGAAACTAGGAGAGGGGCGATCTTGACTGACATTTTAGATCCTGTCTGCTGCTCACTGATTGTGAGTGACCGTGGACATGTCTCCTTGCTTCTCTGTTTCTTCATCTCTAAAATAGATACACTAACATTCCAATGCTAAGTGTTAAATGAAGTTTTGTTTATGGATGTACCTTTTCTCTGGTGCCTTTTCTGTAGCTTTCAAAGGTGAAGCTGTGTGATTTGCCTGAGGCAAGAATAGAGAACTAAAATGCTGTAGCACTAAGAAAATCAGTGGAAGGGTAGAACTGGAAGGGTCAAAAAGGGTAAACCTCTGTAGTGCAGGTGGGGAAGACAGAGGCAAGGCACAGGCCTCTCTCCCCAGCTCCCGGGGAAGTGTGGGGTGGGTGAGGTTTAGTGTGGGCTGGAATTTTCTGAGCCTTTTCCTAAGAATTGATGTCTGTCCTCTATTCTTCTGTCCCCTATAGGATGCTCTGGAGTTTTGGCTGCAAGCTGGCGTGGATGGATTCCAGGTTCGGGACATAGAGAATCTGAAGGTGAGTTCCCTTTCCACATTAGGGACAAAGCTTGGGCGAGAACAGAGGGACTCAGCCAGAGCCTAGTAATATTCCCTGTTCCTTGATTCTACTTTTTTCTTTCTAGGATGCATCCTCATTCTTGGCTGAGTGGGAAAACATCACCAAGGGCTTCAGTGAAGATAGGTGGGTGCGGGTGCCATTCTGCTGACTGAGTTCCACTGTGGGAACCCCTCGGTGGAGTGCTAGGCCTAAGAAGTGGGGATTCCTAGTCTAGAGGACTTTCTGTACCTTTATTCTTTCTTTCTTTTTTTTTTTTTTTGAGACGAAGCTTCGCTCTTGTTGCCTGGGCTGGAGTGCAATGGCATGATCTCAGCTCACCGCAACCTCCGCCTCCCGGGTTCAAGTGATTCTCCTGCCTCAGCCTCCTGAGTAGGTGGGATTACAAGCATGTGCCACCACGCCCGGCTAATTTTTGTATTTTCAATAGAGACGGGGTTTCTCCATGTTGGTCAGGCTGGTCTCGAACTCCTGACCTCAGGTGATCACTTGCCTCAGCCTCCCAAAGTTCTGGGATTACAGGCGTAAGCCACTGCGCCCAGCCCGTTCTTTCTTTCTTATACTAACCTTGACCCCCTCCCTCCCCCCTGCAGGCTCTTGATTGCAGGGACTAACTCCTCCGACCTTCAGCAGATCGTGAGCCTACTCGAATCCAACAAAGACTTGCTGTTGACTAGCTCATACCTGTCTGATTCCAGCTTTACTGGGGAGCATACAAAATCCCTAGTCACACAGTATTTGAATGCCACTGGCAATCGCTGGTGCAGCTGGAGTGTGAGTACCATGCTGGTGGGAAAGGGGGCAGATGGGAGAAGAAAGCGTTGCTGGGAGATGGAGGCAGAGGTGGGTTATGGGGCTCACCAGAGTGTCTCTCCCTGTAGTTGTCTCAGGCAGGGCTCCTGACTTCCTTCTTGCCGGCTCAACTTCTCCGACTCTACCAGCTGATGCTCTTCACCCTGCCGGGGACTCCTGTTTTCAGCTACGGGGATGAGATTGGCCTGAAGGCGGCTGCCCTTCCTGGACAGGTACTGCTTGCTGTCTGTCTGTCTGTCACAGGGAGGTTGTTTATCCATCCTATGATGATTCTGGGGATGGCGGCAGGTAGACGTGAGCCTTGGGGTGAAAACGCATTTGATTCCTAGTCAGTATTTGGGTAGCTGTGTGACTTTGGGCAAATTATTTTACCTTTCTGAATTTTGGTCATCCCTTGTGTTACTGCATTTCTTGAAGGCTGATTAGGATTAAATGAGGGCATGTTTTTAATGGTAATGTCTGGTACCTGGCAGATGTTTGCTATGGTAGCCACCATTCATTTATTCATTCCTTTATTCTTTGGACAGTGGGTACTGTGCTAGACTCTGTGCCCTCGGAAGCTCATAGCTTAGTGAAGGAGCCAGACAAATAAGTGGAGAAATACATGGCAGTGGCTGGGCACAGTGGCCTGTAATCCTAGCACTTTGGGAGTCCAAAGCGGGTGAATCACCGGAGGTCAGGAGTTCGAAACCAGCTTGGCCAACATGGTGAAACCCAGTCTCTACTAAAAATACAAAAATTAGCCAGGCGTGGTGGTGCACGCCTGTAGTCCCAGCTACTCAGGAGGCTGAGGCAGGAGAATTGCTCGAACCAGGAGGCAGAGGTTGCAGTGAACTGAGATTGCGCCACTGCACAATAGCCTGGGTGACAGAGCAAGACTCCTCAAAAAAAGAAAAGAAAAGAAAAAGAAAGAAATACATGGTGGGGTACCACTACAAAGGCATTCACAAGCTTTAGACACAGGGTTACTGTTGATGCCCGACTTTTTTTTTTAAAGACAGCATTTCACTATGTTGGCCAGGCTGGAGTGCAGTGGCATGATCTTGGTTCACTGTAGCCTCCGCCTCCCAGGCTGAAATGATCATCCCACCTCAGCCTTCTGAGTAGCTGGGATATGTACCATAGATAGGTATGTGCCACCATGCCCAGCTAATCTTTTTTTGGAGACAAGGTCTTGCTCTGTTGCTCAGGCTAGATTCCAGTGGTGCGATTATGTCTCACTGCAATTCTGCCTCCCAGCTTCCCAAGTAGCTGGGAATATAGGCGCACACCAGCATGCCCAGCTAAGTTTTATAGAGACAGGGTTTCACTATTGTTGCCCAGGCTGGTCTCCAACTCCTGGGCTCAATCGATCTGCCTGCCCTGACCTCCCAAAGTGCTGGGGCTACAGGTGTGAGCCACTGTGCCTGGCCACAGCTAATTATTAAAATCTGTAGAGGTGTGGTCTCACTGTGTTGCCCAGGCTGGTCTCAAACTCCTGGGCGCAAGTGATCCTCCCACCTTGGCCTCCCAAACTGCTATGATTACAGGTGCGAGCCACTGCACCCTGCCATCAGCACGATGTTTATAGAACCAGTTATTCATTTATTCCACAGGTGTTTATAGAGTAATTTTTATCTGTTACACTGAGGATACAGCATTGCACAAGAGAGCTGGAGATGGTTAGATAATTAGATATGCGTAAGTAAAATGCCAGCTGCTGATCAGTGCTATGCAAAAGAAGGCAGGGTAAGTAGCCTAGAGACGAGGGGATGATGGGGCTTGTTTTATAGAGAGCAGCCATAGGAGACGTGGTAAGATAACCAAGCAGATACCTGAGGGAAGTGAGAGAGCTGGCTGACAGTCATCTGGGAGCTCTCGGCTGGGGGGCAACAGTGTATGTGTGAGGACCCTGAGGTGGGAGCCTGCCTCACTCATGCAGTAGAAGTTAGCCAGGCCGGGCGTGGTGGCTCATGCCTGTAATCCCAGCACTTTGGGAGGCCAAGGTGGGTGGATCACCTGAGGTCAGGAGTTCGAGACCAGCCTGGCCAACATGGTGAAACCCTGTCTTTACTAAAAATACAAAAAAATTAGCTGGGTGTGGTGGCGAGCACCTATAGTCTAGCTACTCAGGAGGCTGAGGCAGGAGAATCGCTTGAACCCAGGAGGCAGAGGTTGCAGTAAGCCAAGATCATGCCACTGCACTCCAACCTGAGCAGAGCGAGACTCTGTCTCAAAAAAAAAAAAAAAAAAAAAACCCAGACATGAGTAGGGGAGGTTATATATCGACGAGGATGGGAATGGGAAGAGGGATAAGGGACAGTGGGCCCAGGGCTTTTTTTTTGAAACAGGGTCTCACTCTGTTGCCCAGGCTGGAGTACAGTGGTGCAGTCATGGCTCACTGCAAGTCAAATTCCTGGGTTCAAGTGATCCTCCCTCCTCAGCCTCCCCAGTAGCTGGGACTATAGGGACACTACACCCAGCTAATTTTTAAAAATTTTGTAGCAGAGATGAGGGCTCATTATTTTGCTGAGGCTGGTTTCAAATGCCTGGGCTCAAGCGATCCTCTTGCCTTGGGCTTCTAGAGTGCTGGAATTACAGATGTGAGCCACCATGCCTGACCCCAGGCCTTTTTAAAGTCCTGTTTTCTCTGCATTTCAGCCTGTGGAGGCTCCAGTCATGCTGTGGGATGAGTCCAGCTTCCCTGACATCCCAGGGGCTGTAAGTGCCAACATGACTGTGAAGGTAAGAGTTTTAGATGGGCAGAACATGACCAGTGGAGGGTGGGCTGGGCTTGTAGAAGTCTGTGCCCAGGGGACCCCCTCACATGCTTCCGCTATGTTTTTATCATTCTTAGGGCCAGAGTGAAGACCCTGGCTCCCTCCTTTCCTTGTTCCGGCAGCTGAGTGACCAGCGGAGTAAGGAGCGCTCCCTACTGCATGGGGACTTCCATACATTCTCCTCTGGGCCTGGACTCTTCTCCTATATCCGCCACTGGGACCAGAATGAGCGTTTTCTGGTAGTGCTTAACTTTGGGGATGTGGGCCTCTCGGCTGGGCTGCAGGCCTCCGACCTGCCCGCCAGCGCCAGCCTGCCAACCAAGGCTGACCTTGTGCTCAGCACCCAGCCAGGCCGTGAGGAGGGCTCCCCGCTTGAGCTGGAACGCCTGAAACTGGAGCCTCACGAAGGGCTGTTGCTCCGCTTCCCCTATGCGGCCTGACCCCAGCCTGACGTGGACCCACTACCCTTCTTTCCTTCCCAGGCCCTTTGGGTTCTGGTTTTTCTCTTTTTTTCCCTTTTTTAAAAAACAAAAACAAAACTGTTGCAGATTATAAATGAACCCCCAAATAGGGTGTTTTCTGCCTTCAAATAAAAGTCACCCCTGCCTGGTGAGGTCTTGTCTTCCCTCTGCATCTCTCATAGCAGGAATTTCTCTCCTTCCTCCCCTCCCATGAGTCTACTGCTCCAACTCCTTCGTTATTTACGTAGGGACCAAGGCCCAGAGAAGGGGGGCCCCCCAAAGTCAACAGCATGGAGGTGTCAGGGCTGGGATAGCACCCATGCCTCACCCACGCCGGGCCACGGGGCTCTCTGGACATCCTGGGTCTTGCCGACTGTTAACTTCATCTCCCTCAGCAAAGGGCTCTATCTAGATAAATGTAGTTAGTTTTCCTGTTTTTGCAGACTCGGCCTTTCACGGAGGGTAGGGGTGTGATGGTCTGGTTTTTAAAAGGTATTTCTAAAGGATACTAGAAGTTATGCGTTCAAGAATTTGTTGAACACTCAGCACGTGTCAGAAACTAGCCCTGTTCTGGGGTCACAGCAGGGAACACTGTACAAAAATTCCTGCCTCCTTGAGGCTGATACTCTTGTGGGGAGCAAAGAAAAAAAACACAGCAGTTGTAGTGCGTTGGATATGGTGACAGTGTTTTAATAAGTGAGGGAGTTCACCTGGTGAGTATCTGGGGAAGGGGCTTCCTGGGACTGAGGGGTGGGAGCCTGGCTGATGTGAGTGAGAAGAGTTAGAGTAAGGGATGAAGTCTCGTCGGCAAGGAGTGGGCAGATCATGACAGTTGTAATAAGGTGGTCACATAGAGTGCAGAGAGTCTGGCAGCCTACATGGTTGGAGGGCGTGGTCCCCACAAATTTGTCCTCACTTCAATACCAGCTGCAAGCTCAGGGGTCCCCATGACCCCCTTCAGGTAGGTAATAGACTAGAGTGACTCACATAACTCAAGAAGGTGTTGGGATTATGGTTTTATTACAGCAAAAGCATGCCTAGAACCAGCCAAAGGATGAGAGGCCTGGGGCAGGGTTCCTGCTGTCTTCTTGCCATGGAGTCCTGGCACCTCTTCCCGGCCATGATGGAGGTATAACCAGGGAAGCTCACTTGATCCTTGGGTGTGCTGAAATCCCTTGGTGCTTAATCACATAGTGCTCTGTGGCTGACCTTTAGTCTTCAGTCCCTGAGGGAGCTTTGGGCTAAGGCCTTTAGTTGTCTCCATTTCCCCCAGAGGTTGCCTGTCCCCAAAGCTCACTCCTGTTAGGACATGCCATGGGTCTAGAAGGCACTTTAACCAGTAGCCGAGGGTAAAGGCCAGACTTCCAAGTAAGATTAATTCTTCACTACACATAGGGTCTGAGGGAGTGGAATGTGAGTTGTTGGGGGGTTTTGATCGGAGTGACATGGTCTCACTTGGAATTTTACAGACTCACTGGCTGTTACTAGCCAGCAAGCAGGGAGGCCAGTTAAGATGGTTTGTTCCTGCAACCTAGAATACTTTTTAGGATGGTAGTAGTGCAGGTGGTAAGAAGTATTGGGGTCCTGCTTTTTTTTGTTGTTTTTTTTGAGGAGTCTCTCTCTGTTGCCTAGTCTGGAGTGCAGTGGCATGATAGCTCACTGCAAGCTCCACCTCCTGGGTTCACGCCATTCTCCTGCCTCGGCCTCTGGAGTAGCTGGGACTACAGGCGCCTGCCACCAGGCCCATCTAATTTTTTTGTGTTTTTATTAGAGATGGGGGTTTCACCGTGTTAGCCAGGATGGTCTCGATCTCCTGACCTTGTGATCCACCCGCCTCGGCCTCCCAAAGTGCTGGGATTACACGCCACCGCGCCCAGCTGGTCCTGCGTTTATTTTGCAAGCAGATCCGCAGTATTTGCTATGGGATCCTGTTGCAGTACTAGTGATCTGCGCAGGCCTCGTGGCCCTTGGGGTTAGTTTGGCTCTCAGCTTTCTTACAGAAAAGAATGCCAGCTGGGCGCAGTGGCTCATGCCTGTAATCCCAGCACTTTGGGGAGGCTGAGGCGGGTGGATCACGAGGTCAGGAGTTCAAGAACAGCCTGACCAATATGGTGAAACCCCATCTCTACTGAAAATACAAAAGTTATCTGGGCGCGGTCGTGGGCGCCTGTAATCCCAGCTACTTGGGAGGCTGAGACAGGAGAACTTGAACCTGGGAGGTGGAGGTTGCAGTGAGCAAGATCACGCCACTACACTCTAGCCTGGGCAGCAGAGCGAGACTCAGTCTCGGGGGAAAAAAAAAAAAGAATGCAGGTCACTGGTGCAGGCTTCACTTCCCAAGGGCTGTGTCCTGGAGTGGGCCTGGATCTCTGAGAGTTTCCTGGTGTAGGGGAGAGATCAAGACATGAAAAGACCCAAATTAAGGCCCAGGATCCTGAGGCTGTCAGAGCACAGTTCCTGAGAAGACACCCAGCCTGCTGGGCCTTGGCTTCCCTCTGCCTAGGGTTTCCCTTCTCTCTTAGTAACTGCCCCACTTTCTGGATCTTGCCCGCTCTGGGCCTCTTCCTGAGGCTCCTCACCCTTCCCTGTTCATGTCCTTTCCCAGGGTCCCAGCTCCAGCCCTCCCTTTTCTCCTTCCTCTGCCTCCTGGACTCCCGTCTTAGACAGTTTTTATTATGGTGCTGTTATGGATGGAGCCTCATTATGGTTATATGCTTATTTAATTTTCATCTTTTCCCCCTATCGTAACCACTAGACCACCAGGGAGATTTTCACTTAAGAAAAATATAGTAAGGCCAGGTGGTGGCTCATGCTTATAATCCTAGCACTTTGGGAGGCTGAGGTGGGAGGGTTTCTTGAGGCTGGGAGTTTGAGGCCAACCTGGGCAACATAGTGAGACCCCTGTCTATTTAAAAGTAAATTAGCTGGGCATGGTTGCATGTGCCTGTAGTCCCAGCTACCCTGGAAACTAAGGCGGCAAGATCACTTGAACTTTGGAGGTTGAGGCTGCAGTGAGGTATGATTATACCACTGCACTCCAACCTGGGTGACAAAGTGAGACTCTGTCTCAAAAAAAAAAAAAAAAAAAAAATTGTAAGACACATGGCATAAAATTTACTATTTTATTTATTTATTTATTTTTGAGATGGAATCTTGCTCTTCCACCCAGGCTGGAGTGCAGTGGTATCTGGGCTCACTGCAACCTCCACCTTCCGGGTTCTGGCGATTCTCCTGCCTCAACCTCCTGAGTAGCTGGGATTTACAGGTGCCCGCCGCCGTACCCAGCTAATTTTTGCATTTTTAGTAGAGATGGGTTCACCATGTTGACCAGGCTAGTCTTGAACTTGTGACCTCACCTGCCCTCCTCGGCCTCCCAAAGTGCTGGAATTACAGGCATGAGCCACTGCGCCAGCCATTAGCAAGCATTTTTGAGTTACTGCTCTGTCTCTGGTACCTTCCTCAACTTTCTGGGTACAGGGGTGAACAAGACCCTGTTTTCTAACCTTAGAGCAGGTCAGTGTTTCCGAAGTGTGCTGAGTTGTGCCTGAGCGCAATGATTAGAAATAAAAGCCTTGGGCCGGGCGCGGTGGCTCAAGCCTGTAATCCCAGCACTTTGGGAGGCCGAGACGGGCGGATCACGAGGTCAGGAGATCAAGACCATCCTGGCTAACACGGTGAAACCCCATCTCTACTAAAAATACAAAAACTAGCCGGGCGAGGTGGCGGGCGCCTGTAGTCCCAGCTACTCCGGAGGCTGAGGCAGGAGAATGGCATAAACCCGGGAGGCAGAGCTTGCAGTGAGCTGAGATCCGGCCACTGCACTCCAGTCCGGGCGACAGAGCGAGACTCCGCCTCAAAAAAAAAAAAAAAAAAAGCCTTGGCCTCCCGCAGTGACTCACGCCTGTAATTCCATGATTTCCAACCTCCAGAGGACCAAATGCTTGACGTGATAAGCACTGAGACCCTCTCTTAAGGGTTAAGGGCACCACAAACTGAGAACAATGTAACAAGTCATTGGTTTAATGACTTTCACTTTTAAGTCATTATGAGGCACCTAGGAGGACTGTGGGGACCCTGTTTATGGAGGCTGAGGGCTCAGAGAAGTAAAGGGACCTTTCTAGACACAGCAGTGGAGCTGCCATTCGGACCCAGGCCTTAGTACCACGGTCAAGCCCCACGTGCCAATGGACTTGGTCCTTCCTGGGATCCCCGGCCAATTACCTGCCTTTGGATCATGGGTCAGGGTGGACATCTCTGTCAGCCTGAGCCATTCCTCTGGTTCCAATTGATGTGCTGCATGTTGGGGACATAAACGAACCTAAAATACTGTTATGCTGATCTGACCTTCACTGATGGGGAGTGAAAGCAGATGTGTAAGTAATCGGGGCTGAGATAAAGGCTGTAGAGTGGCCGGGCGCGGTGGCTCACGCCTGTAATCCCAGCACTCTGGGAGGCCGAGGCGGGCGGATCACAAGGTCAGGAGATCGAGACCATCCTGGCTAACACGGTGAAACCCCGTCTCTATAAAAATATGAAAAATTAGTTGGGCGCGGTGATGGGCGCCTGTAGTCCCAGCTGCTCGGGAGGCTGAGGCAGGAGAATGGTGTGAACCCGGAGGTGGAGCTTGCAGTGAGCCGAGATCACACCACTGCACTCCAGCCTGGGCAACAGAGCAAGACTCAGTCTCAAAAAAAAAACAAAAAACAAAAGGCTGTAGAGCACCAGGCCCCGTGATGGACCGAGGAGGAGTTTAACCCCAGAGGGATCAGGGAAAGCTTCTTGGAGCCTTCATGTGAGCTGAGATTGAGGCACTAGTAGGCGTTGACGTTATGCATGTGAAAGAAAAGGCCACAGGGTGTAGGTAACATTATGTACCACTGCTCAGTTGAGACAGCCTGATGAGTGTGAGGAACTGTAACTGCGACATAAAGCATGATTTTGGACAACTTGGGAGAGTGGTGAGAACCAACCAGAGGCTGAAGCACAAAGGGCTTTAACAGCCATGGCTCAAGTTGTCTGTACTTTACCCCATCATATAGATTAGTGGTCCCCAGCCTGGTTATGCAGAATCCTCTGGAAAAAATTTTCCCATCCAACTTACACCAAATCAGAATCTCCAAGGGGGATGTGCCGTGAATCTCCAAGGGTGTGAGCTTGAAAGTTTATTTCACTTTTATTACTCTTTTTGAGAGGGAGTGTCTGTCGCCCAGGCTGGAGTGCAGTGGCGCAATCTCAGCTTGCTGCAACCTCTGCCTCTCGTGTTCAAGCGATTCTCCTGCCTCAGCCTCCCAAGTAGCTGGGACTATAGGTACTTGCCATCATGTCCCACTCAATTTTTGTATTTTTTTAGTAGCGACGGGGTTTCACCATGTTCAGGCTGGTCTCAAACTTCTGACCTCAGCTGATCCACCCACCTTGGCCTCCCAAAGTTCTGGGATTACTGGCGTGGACCACTGCACCTGGCTGGAAGTTTATTTTTAGCCACCTTCCCCAAATTATTCTTAGAGCAGGTCAGTGTTTCCCAAGTTTGCTGAGTTATGCCCGAGGGCAATGATTAGAAATAAAAGCCTTGGTCTCCCGCGGTGGTTCACGCCTGTAATCCCAGCACTTTGGGAGGCCGAGGCGGGCAGATCATGAGGTCAAGAGATCAACACCATCCTGGCCAACATGGTCAAACCCTGTCTCTTCTACAATAGCAAAAATTAGCCGAGCATGAGGCAAGAGAAATGCTTGAACCCTGGAGGCGGAGGTTGCAGGTTGCAGTGAGCTGAGATTGTGCCACTGTACTCCAGCCTGGCGACAGATGGAGACTCCATCTCAAAAAAAAGAAAGAAAGAAAAGCCTTGAATTTTTCTCCTGGATGTTCTGATTCAGAAGGTCTGGGATGGGACACTAGAATCTATGTAACAAGCTCAGATAAGAACAAGAGAAAGAACAAAAAAAGAACAAGAGGTCGGGCGCGGTGGCTTACGCCTGTAATCCCAGCACTTTGGGAGGCTGAGGTGGGCGGAAATCGAGACCATCCTGGCTAACATGGTGAAATGCTGTCTCTACTAAAAATACAAAAAAATTAGCTGGGCGAGGTGGCGGGCTCCTGTAGTCCCAGCCACTCCGAAGGCTGAGGCAGGAGAATAGTGTGAACCCGGGAGGTGGAGCTTGCAGTGAGCCGAGATTGTGCCACTGCACTCCAGCCTGGGTGACAGAGCGAGACTCCCTTTCAAAAAAAAAAAAAGAAAAAAAAAAGTAGCTGAGGGTGGAAAAAGCTGATCAACTCCATGCAGATACGCTGGGTGCCCTTCTCCTTGCAGGTGGAGGTTTCCAGCAGGGTAGAGTCTACAACTCAGCAGAGGGCAAGATCTGGGAGGCCTGGGGGTAGAGGTGGGGGATTTGCCATGAGGATAAATGATGTGTGTGGGTGGAGAAGGGCAGAAGGGTGAGATTGGAGCCCTGAGGACTGGCAACATCTATAGACTAGAGACAGTTGAAGAGAGACCCATATAGAAGGCAGAGAACAGAGCATGGGACTGGGGATAGGAAGACAAGAGGCCAGTTGGTATTGGTAGAACTGTCCCAGGTGGCCTTCAGATTTGGTGACAAGGAGAGCATCCGTGGTTTCCGGGTGATCTTCTCCAGAGCACTTCCAAGGGAACGTGGAGAAATTGAACATTTAAATTTGAGGGGTTAGAGGGATTTGTACATGTTTCTAGATAGTATCAGTTGGGTTGGAGCACCTGCTTTCTTTTTTTTTTTTTTTTTTGAGACAGAGTCTCGCTTTGCCACCCAAGCTGGAGTACAGTGGCGCGATCTCGGCTCACTGCAAGCTC
>NC_045446.1:10873659-10936220 GCF_002776525.5 Piliocolobus tephrosceles | reverse complement strand
TGGAGTGCAGTGGCGCGATCTCGGCTCACTGCAAGCTCCGCCTCCAAGGTTCAAGCAATTCTCCTGCCTCAGCCTCCCAAGTAGCTGGGACTACAGGTGCCCGCCACCACACCCGCCTAATTTTTTGTATTTTTAGTAGAGACGGGGTTTCACCGTGTTAGCCGAGATGGTCTCAATCTCCTGACCTCGTGATCCGCCTGCCTTGGCCTCCCAAAGTGCTGGGATTACAGGCTTGAGCCACCGCGCCTGGCCGGAGCACCTGGTTTTCTGAAGCAGCAAAAGAATTTATTGGAAGGCCACCAGGAACTGCCAAGAGGAAGCCGGACCAGACTTGGAAAATGGGCAGGAAGCAAGCGCCAAGAAGCAGGAAGTACAATTGTCTTTTAACTGAAACAGCCTGGGATGCTGTCGCCAGGAGACATTCTGCCAAGATGTGTGTGGCTGGGTACAAAGGCATGCTGCGTGAAGGTATTGGCCACCCTGGGTGGGATGTGGGTGGTGCTGAAATTCAGAACATGTTCCATTTGCAATGGCCCTTGCTTGTCCTGAGTTCAAGGACAAAGGGGGATCACCTTTTACTTCTTACAAAGGGCTCTCTCCACTGTAATCCCAGCTACTCAGGAAGCTGAGGTGGGAGGACTGTCTGAGGCCAGGAGTGTGAGACCAGCCTGGGCAACATAGCGAGACCACGTCTCTACCAAAAATAAAAGAAATAGCCTGGCACATGCCTGTAGTCCCAGCTGCTTGGGAGGCTGAGGTGGGAGGATTGCTTGAGCTGGAGAGATTGAGGCTGCTGTGAGCCATGATTATACTGCTGCACTCCAGCCTAGGTGACAGAGTGAGTCCCTAAATCTAAAAAACAAAAAATGACTCCATCCAGTTGCCAAATCATGCACCTATGATACTGTCACTGCTCTGCTGGGACACCCTTTTAAAATTCACACAATGATGCTGATGTGGTCAGTGTGGCCCTAGAAATAAAATAGTCAATGGTGATTTTATTTTATTTTATTTTATTTGAGATGGTGTCCCGCTCTGTCACCCAAGCTGGAGTGCAGTGGTGTGATCTTGGCTCACTGTAACCTCCACCTCCAGAGTTAAAGCGTGTCTTCTGCCTTAGCCTCCCGAGTAGCTGGGATTACAGGCACCCACCACCATGCCCAGCTAATTTTTGAATTTTCAGTAGAGACGGGGTTTCACCATGTTGGTCAGGCTTGTCTCGAATTCCTGACCTCATGATCTACCCACCTCAGCCTCCCAAAGTGTTGGGATTATGGATGTGAGCCACCGAGCCCTGCCTGATTTTATTTTTACTTTTTAATTTTGTTTTTGAGATGGAGTCTTGCTCTGTCACCCAGGCTGCAGTGCAGTGGTTCAGTCTTGGCTCACTGCAACCTCTGCCTCATCCACGGTGATTTTAAGATTTTTGGTTTGAGCAGCTGGAAGATTGGATTTGCCATTTAATGAGATGGGGAAGACTGCAGAAGGAGTGGACTTAAAAGGAGAAATAGGCAGCTGAGTGTGGGCCTTTAATGCCTTTGAAATCTTAGACATTAAAGTGGAAATGTGAAGACGTCAGCTGGACATACTGCCCTGCTGTTCACGGAGAGGCCTGGGCTGGAGAAGTGAATTTAGGAGTCCTCTGCACGGCTGGTGTTTAAAGCCATGAGATAATAGGAGGTGGTCGGAGGAGTAAGTGCAGAGAGGGAAAAGAAGAGGCCCCGGGACTCAGCTCTTCAGAGGTTGGAGAAATGGGGGTGGCCACCAATACAGACAAAGTATGAGGGGACAGTGAGATAGGCATAGGGATGTGCTCCTGGGGACCAAGTGAGGAGGAAGGGGTGAATGCTGTCAAATGCTGCTGAGGGGGCCGGGCAAAGTGGCTCATGCCTGTAATTCCAGAACTTTGGGAGGCAGGGATTGGTGGGGGTGGGGTGGGGGGGGGGGGTGGCTCACCTGAGGTCGGGAGTTCGAGACCAGCCTGATCAACATGGAGAAACCCCATCTCTACTAAAAATACAAAAGTAGCCGGGCATGGTGGCACATGCCTGTAATCCCAGCTACTCGGAAGGCTGAGGCAGGATAATCGCTTGAACCCGGGAGGCAGAGGTTGTGGTAAGCCGAGATTGCACCACTGCACTCCAGCCTGGGTGACAGAGTGACACTCTGTCTCAAAAAACAAAAAATTAATAGAGGATTAATAATAATTGCATAGATTTATGGGGTGTGATAAACCTCCAAGTGTCGGAGGTTTGGGGAGAAAGGAGAAATTGTGAATAAACACCTCAGACCTTCCTATTCACAGTGTCTGGCGACCAGTAGCAACCACAGTAACAACTTACTTGTTGGAAATGCAGATTCTCAGGTCTACCCAAACCTACTGAGTCAGGGTCTTGCTGCCAATTAGGCTGGAGTCAGTGGAGCCATCATAGCTTACTGCAGCATCGAACTCCTGGGCTCAAAGGATCCTCCCATCTCAGCCTCCTGAGTAGCTAGGACTGCAGGCATGCATCACCACAACTGGCTTTTTTTTTTTTTAAAGTTTTTGTAGAGATGGGATCATACTACATTGCCCAGGTTGGTCTCAAACCTCTGGCTTCAGGCAATCCTCCCGTCTCAGGCTCCCAAAGCACTGGGATTACAGATGTGAGCCATTGTGCTCAACTGGAATCTGCATTTTTTTTTTTTTTTTTTGACCGAGTCTTGCTCTGTCACCTAAGGCTGGAGTGCAGTGGTGCCATCTCCACTCACCGCAACCCCCACCGTCCCAGGTTCAAGCAACTCTCCTGCCTCAGCCTCCCTAGTAGCTGGGATTACAGGCACGTGCCACCACGCCCCGCTAATTTTTGTATTGTTAGTAGAGGTGGGGTTTTGTCATGTTGACCAGGCTGGTCTTGAACTCCTCACCTCAGGTGATCCACCCACCTCAGCCTCCCAAAGTGCTGGGATTACAGGCATGAGGCACCGCGCCTGGCCCGGAATCTGCATTTTAATGAGATCCCAGGTGATTCCTATGCACACTCAAATTTGACAAATTCTGATGTCGGAGTGTGGGAGAGCCACTGTTTGAGACATTTGCAAGTTGATTGCCATGTAGTGGGTGGTGGGAACAACTGGCTTGAGATCAACCTCTCAGCCTGCCTTTGTTTCTCTTGGTGCTGCCTTGAAGATTCCAGGTCCTTCTAACTGGAGGTGACAAAAAAAAAGCCCAAAAAAACCTCAGTATGATAAGAAAGAGAAAATGTGCCCTCTTCTTCTGCAGCAGCAGAAATAAAAAGCAGATTCTTTTGTGCATGTAAAACCATCTTTGCAAATGTTATTTCTAACAAGGGAGTCTTGTTAGACAATTAAATTTGTGAGACTTGCTTTGTCCTGCGAAAGTAACCTTTAACTTTTAAAAAGCTTGTGGTTCTGATTGCTTGTCTTCCTTAATAATGTGTTGTTGCCCTGGCAATAATATTTAAATTCACATCTCCGTTTTCTAGAAGGTATAAATACCTGTGAGTTTTCTTTGTTAAGCCAGAGGGGGAGCATTGAGACATTCCTCTTCTTCCACCCACGCCCATGAGGTAGAATAAACCCAGTCACTGCAAGATTTCTTCATCAAACGAAGAATTTGAGAATATTGTCTCATTTAAATCAACATGGAAACCAGGTGTGGTGGCTCACGCCTGTAATCCCAGCATTTTGGGAGGCTGAGGTAGGAGGATTGTTTGAGCCCAGGAGTTTGAGATGAGCTTGGGCAACACAGTGAGACCCTGTCTCTACAAAATAAAAAAAATTAGCTGGGTATGGTGGTGTGCTCCAGTAGTCCCATCTATTTGGGAGGCTGAGGTGGGAGGATTTCTTGAACCCAGTAATTTGAGGTCACAGTGAGCCACTCCAGCCTGGGTGGCAGAACGAGACCCCCCCCCAGGTCTTTTTTTTTTTTTTTTTTTTTGAGACGGAGTCTTGCTCTGTCACTCAGGCTGGAGTGCGGTGTCACCATCTCGGCTCACTGCAACCTCTGCCTCCTGGGTTCACGTGATTCTCCTGCCTCAGCCTCCCGAGTAGCTGGGACTACAGGTGCCCACCACCACACCTGGTTAATTTTTGTATTTTTAGTAGAGATGGGTTTTCACCATGTTAGCCAGGCTGGTCTTGAACTCCCGACCTCAGGTTATCCATGTGCCTTGGCCTCCCAAAGTGTTGCAGTTACAGGTATGAGCCACCGCACCGGACCCCCCAACTCTTAAAAAAAAAATTGTGCAGGCAGCAAGCCAGAGATAGCAGCCATGAAGACAGATGGAAGTGGAGAACAAGCACTTTTGGGAATAAGGCAAGGGAGTTGACTGAGGACAAGCACAAAGATGTGAGGTGGCGCCATGAGGCTTCTGAGCAGAGGTCAGGAACCCTGCATTTGTTCTGGTGCCAATCTGCCAGAGAGTGGGAGCTTTTTCCAGCAGTGCTTGACTGCCCATGTGTCGGGTCAGAGAAGATGGATGGTGGCATTGACCCAGGGTGGTGAATTTCTAGTAGAAGCAAGGGGCCGGGGGATTGTGAGTATTGGTGGTGCTGAGGAAAGATTGCAGGGTCCAGGCTGTTCAGGGAAGGAAAGCACTTGCTGAGGATGGGCAAGGACAGGGCCTGCAGGAAGGTGAGAGCCTGAGAGGGGAAGACATTGGGGTTTTAGCTCTTGAAGCAGGAGCAGTTGAGGGCTCTGGATTTGGCTGACATAGGGTAGAGGATAAGGTCCTTGGGGCTGAAGACATCATGACACTGGCACTATTGAGTTGAGTGGGTCACCCAGCCAGGATGATGGCCAGATTTAAGAGGAGGAGGCTGGGCGCAGTGACTCATGCCTGTAATCCCAGTTACTCAGGAGGCTGAGGCTGGAGAACTGTTTGCACCCAGGAGGCATAGGTTGCAGTGAGCTGAAAAGGCACTACTGCACTCTAACCTGGGTGACAGAGTGAGGCTTTGCCTCAAAAAAAAAAAAAGAAGAAGAAGAAGAGAAGAGACAGAAAGACTTAGACAGAGGAGGGGAGAATGCCATGTGATGACTGAGGCAGAGATTGAAGTGTGGCAGCTGTAAGACAAGGAATGCCTGGGGTTACCAGAAGTGGAAGAGGCAAGGAAGGAGTCTTCCCTACAGGTTCCGGAGGGAGCAAGTCTGCTCCAAAACCTTGATTTCAGACTTCTAGGCTCCCGATTTCAGACTTCCAGGCTGCAGAATTGTGAGACAACAGGTTTCTGTTATAAGCTTCCCAGTTTGTGGTACCTCATTACCACAGCCCTATGAAACTAATCCACGTGCTTTATCTCCTTTAGTCCTTTCAGTGACTCCCAGTCCAGGGGATTTCAAACTCCTAGTACCCTGTTCCACCATTAGAAATAGTTTACCTAATGATCTGGTGCATGCAAACATGTATCTGTTTTCTCTTTCTAAAGTGAAACAAAAGTTTCAAAAAGTACTACTTACCCTCATTATGTGTCACACCCCAGTATTTTCAAATCTTTTAAACAAGTTCATTAAAAAAAAAAAAAAGCTAATCATGACTCTGATTTCATGACTCACTAAGGGGGTCACAACCCACATTTTAAAAGCTCTTAGAATGTGAGCTTCTCTAGGGCAGAGACTATGTTCTATTTACTTCTCTGTTCCCTGCTCTTACAGTCTCTGAAACAGAGTGGGGACCTGGCAAATATTTATCTGAACTGAACTCCCCATCAGGAAAATATAGCAGCTGTATTTTCCCAGTAAGGAAATGAAAGTTCACAGAGGTTAAAAAAGTTGCCGAAAGTCATCCAGCTTGTGAGCAGAGGAGTTCGTGTTGAGATAACACCTTGGTTTAGCTCTGGATTTGGATAGCCCTGGTTGTCCTGGTCCTGCCGTTACCAAAGTGGTTCTAAGTAAGCACCTCCACTGCCCACAGAATGATCCCTTTCTAAGCATTGCCTCAGCAGAGGTGTTTCTGCAGATAACCACAGTAGGCGTGGTGGACCTACACCTACTGAGAGGACCACAGTAGGTGTCCTGGAAAGGCACTGGGAGTGAGGCGATGGCAGAGATTGCCACAAAACGAGACACTATCCGTACTCTCCAGGACCTTGGAGCTGGCCCAGTGCACAAAAAGCCCTCCAGGATGCAGGATGGGTCTTCCAGGAGGACTGCTGAAGGAGGAGTGGGCTCATGTGGGTCTGTCTCTGCTTTTTTCTTTTCTTTTTTTTTTTGAGACAGAGTTTCGCTCTTCTTGCCCAGGCTGGGGTGCAATGGCGCAATCTCGGCTCACCGCAGCCTCTACCTCCCAGGTTCAAGCGATTCTCCTGCCTCAGCCTCCCGAGTAGCTGAGATTACAGGCATGCACCACCATGCCCAGCTAATTTTGTATTTTTAGTAGAGATGGGGTTCCTCCATGTTGGTCAGGCTGGTCTCAAACTCCTGACCTCAGGTGATCCGCCCATCTCGGCCTCCCAAAGAGCTGGGATTACAGGCGCGAGCCACTGCGCCCGGCCTGTCTCTGCTTTAACTGCCATTTCCCTACCCTTCCCCATGTGTCCCACATAACGCCTCCCTCTACTGCCTGGGCCCTTCCTCCCAGCCCTCTCTGCTGTGCCCTCTCTGTTCAGTGGTCTGCCAGTGCCTCTGCATCTGAGCCTCTTCTCTGACCATCTCCTCTACCATCTGGCTTCAACTGAAACCCGCTGTGCCCCCGAGGACACCCTGCAACCCCCTCAGGTGGGGGCTGTTTTTTTTCTCTCTGGCTCTTGAAGGAAGTATATAAATTTCCCAGGTGAAGTAGGAAAAGACTATTCTAAGCAAAGGAAGTGAAAGGAGTAAAACCATGAAGAAGTAAGCTGAGGACCTGTGTGAGGACCAGGAGAATTCCAGAGGCTGGGACTAAGGTCTGTGCGGGGAGGCGTCATGGAAGAGGCTGAAGAATTAAGTAGGGCTGAATGGGAAGGCTTTTGAAGGCTAAGGAGCTTGCATTTTTATTTTAAGCGATTGGCTAGCTGTAAGCAAGGAGTTGAAAGCATCAGATCTGTGTTTTGGCAAAATCACTTTGGCTAGAGCATGGAGAATGGATGGGAGTGGGACCAATTAAGGCAGGGTTGGCCGACTATGTCTGGGAGGCCTGTTTTTGTAACAGTCATTAGCTAAGAATGGATTTAGCTTTTTTTTTTTTTTTGTTAATGGAGTTTCCCTCTGTTGCCCAGGGTGGAGTGCAGTGGCGTGATTTCGGCTCACTGCCACCTCCACCTCCCTGGTTCAAGCAATTCCCCTGCCTCAGCCTCCCAAATAGCTGGGATTACAGGCACACACCACCACACTTGGCTAATTTTTAAATTTTTATTTTGAGTAGAGATTGGGTTTTACCACGTTGGCCAGACTGGTATCGAACTCCTGACCTAAGGCAATTTGCCCACCTCGGCCTCCCAAAGTGCTGGGATTACAGGCGTAAGCCACCACGCCTGGCCTGAATTTTGCATTTTTAAAAGGCTGAAAAATAAACAAAAATAGTATTTGTGACACAAGAAAAATTATATGAAATTCAAATCTCAGTGATATTCAAAGAAAATATTTTTGGAACACAGCCATGCTCATTTAAGTATGTATCGTCTATGGCTGCTTTTGGCTGCATCAACGGAGTGGAATAGTAGTGACAGAGACTGTGTAACATTGGAGCACTACATAATATTCTTGATTCTGTCTCTTGGTCTGCAGAGTCTAAAACTAAAATATTTGCTATCTGGCCCTTTACAGAAAAAATTTGCTAATCCCTGAATTAAGGGATTGTTTTGGCACTTCAGGCAAGAAGCCTGGACTAGTTTAGAGGCAGTCAGGATGCAGAAACCTGGATGAATTTGGGAACTATTCAGGAGATAGGCTGAGCACAGGGGGTAAAAGAGAGAAGGAGTCTGGGATGACTCCCAGCTTTCTGGTTTGAGCAACTGTGTGAATGGTGGTGCTAGCCAGGCCAAGAATATCAAGAGAGAAAGTGAAACTCAGGGCAGGGGAAGGACAGGGGCTCACAGTGAAGAGAGACAACCGTTTTCAGGCCCATTTTGTGTGACAGTCTGGTTTGTGGGGTTATCCAGTTTGTGTATGTTACCAAAGATGCTAACAACAACGATGTCAGAAGCAATAACCTCAAGCCCGTTAGAGCGTGAGGCTGGTGTGGGGCACCTGGGCATTCAAAAGACTTTTGTGCTCTAAAGGTGGGCAGGTACTTGTCTCAATTTCCAGTTGGGTCAGCATGAGTCCTGTGAAATCCCAGCCAGTGTCCTAAGAATAAAACCAAGGATTCCAGAGGCCTGGGGCCATGGGGGATTAGGAGAAGATGGAGCTGTTCCTAGATGCCAAGCCCCCTACCTTCAATCTCCTTGTTGGTGAATTTGGTATACTGGCCAGAGAGGTAGGGCCTGTCTCTGCAAGTTTATAGTGGTATCCAAGGAAGCTGATTCTTCTGGGGTCTGATGTACCTGCTGAGACTTGGGGGCAGGGACTGGGGTGGCCAAAACCACCTATTCCATCTTGTCCTGTGGTCTTGTTATCTGAGAAGCAGGCCCAGGCGGGTTCGAAGAGCCATGTTTTGGCAGAGCTATTCCTGTGATTGCCAGCAGATGGCGCTAAAGCAACACGGTGGGAGTGGAAGGAAGGTGGCGCAGGAGAGGATCCTAACTTCTCAGGCTGGAGAAGGGGTTGTTAGCAGTTGGGGGAAGACAGCATTCACAAACCGCTTCATTCTTTCCCTATTTCCAGCTCAGGCGCGTACTCGCCCTTGTTTCTGGGGCTAAGAAGGACTCTCAGAACGGGGTAGTGGTGGAGTGTTTGGGGTGGACTGTTGCCATGTCCAGCCACCCTCTCTTTGGGCTTATCCCGTTTCCCCAATTCTCTGGCAGCTGGGCCTGCGGGAATCTGGCTTCAGAGGACTGAGGGCACAGACCCCATCTCCGGGAAGCCTTCCTGGAATGCACACACCCTCTCCCGCTGAAACTTGTTCCCCCAAACTCCTTTAACGAAGCCATGACGCGGCTTCAGCTTCTTCTCCTTGGACTGGGGGCATGGGCTTTTCAAAGCTCAGGCTGGAGGTGTAGGGTCAGAGCTGGGTCTGAAACTAGTCCTGGTTTCTGGCATTTATCGGCGAGCAGCCCTGTCCCGTGATAACACTGATCATAGAGCCATTGAGGGCATTTTCCTACAGTCTTTCTCATCCTCCTAACTCTTCTGCAAAGGGCTTGTTTCCATTTCAGAGATGAAGACATTGAGAAGAGACATGTCTAAGGTTGCTCAGTGAGGGACATGGCAGGTCAGACCTGCATCTGAGACAAGGGACAAGTGTGAACTGCTAGCCCCATTCCTGATGTGAATACCAGATTTGACCCCCTCCACTTCCGGTCTTCAGTAGAGACCAGGTTAATCTGACCCCAAAGTTCCTGTTCTCCCAGCACTGCTCAGCTTGCTCAGTCCTTCTGCCTCCCAGGACCTCAGTTTCAACACCTTTAACACAGGGCAGGACATTTAGCCTTAAAGGGGCCTTAGGGCTGTGAGGGAGCAGTGGTAAGGGAGGGGCCCTCTTACGATCTTGAACTCACAACCCAGTAAGCTGTGCTGGTGGGAAGGGGATATGGGGTTTGGATCCTAGGGTCATTCTCACAGTGCTGTAGTTCTTGGCTAGCCTATCCTGTTTAGATCTTCAGTGGATACCATTTCCCATCGTGTTGGAGGCTTTCTTCCAAAGGCTCCTGGGAGTCCCAACAGCTACAAGCTGGCTGAATCCCCACTCCTCCCTCTGCAAGGACTTAGCTCCACCCAGGCCTCATCCCTCTAGGCCAATGATTCTCAAACTTTACCCTGCATCACAACACCTAGAGGGCTTGTTAAAAACAGGTGGTGAGTTCCACAGAGTTTCTGATTTAGTGAATCTAGGGGGACCCTGAGAATTCTCATAGCTAACAAGTTCCCAGGTGATACTGAGGCTACTGATTAGAACCACTGTGAAATGAAAGATTCACTCAGTAGGTCTGGATGATCCGAACCCTGCACATTTGCACATTTCAAAGAAAGGTTTGGCCTTGCCTGGCTCCTGGAAGATAACACTAACCCCTTGGAATATCCTGCCTGGTAAGTGTTTTTGCTTACCTTTGCTCCTTGGGCCACAAGGTATCAGTTTAACTTCTGGAAGGGCTGGAGACTAAGTAAGGTCAGCCATGTGGGTGGTCAACCATGCTTACATGACCAGCCTCCAGCAAGAACATTGGACACCAAAGCTCTGCTGAGCTTTCTTGGTTGGCAGTACTTCATTTTGTTGTCATACATCATTGCTTGGAAGACTGGGCACAGTCTGCACGACTCCACTGGGAGAGGACAGCTGGAAGTTTGTATCTGGTCTCTCCTCGTCTCTGCTCTGTGCACCTTTTGCTGTTGCTGTTTTATGCTCTGTGTTCTTTCACTGTAATAAACTGTGAGGATAATAGCTTTGCTGAGTTCTATGCATCGTTCTAGCAAATCGCTGAACCCAGTGACGGTCTTGGAAACCACTACTCCAGACTATGGGATTAACCTGTCTAGAATTCCTTTGCGTTGGGCTTTGGGGACCCTTCACCAAAGAAGTGCCTTATAACCTGACCTGAGGGTCATCCTCATGGTGTGTTTTGGCCCAAATACTTTAGGCCTCTCATCTACTCACGGAAGAGTCCAGAGGTCAGGAGGCTATGAATTACCTGGAAGTCTGGGTGTTGCTTTGTGGGGTAACCCTGAACAATCCTCCTGGATCTCTGGGCCTTATCTCCTCATGTGTAAGTGGGGGTTTGGAAGAGTTCTGTTCTCCCTGGGTATGGCAGAGCCAATAGAGAATATGCAGGGATGTGGGCAGGGCAGGGATGTGGTTTATTTCACCTAGCTGCCTCACTTTCAGAGGTCAAGTCTGCCTTTTATAGCCCCACTCACCTGAGCCAGGGACTCCGTGGTGCCGGGGTCCCCAGGCTTTAGTCGATCCAACCATGCAGTGCTGTCCCTCCTAGAACCACTTTCAGGGCCACGGCCCACATTCCAAAGTACTTGGGCCCTCCCTGCCCCATCCAGCCCTGGCCTGAGACCAAGGCGTTGAGCCAACACAGGGAGGAAGGCACCTTAGTGCCCGCTGGTTATGTGGCTTTATTCACAGACTCAGCACTTGCTGAGGATGAAGGAAAGAACATTTGGGGCCAGGCTGGGCCTGGAGATCCGGGTGGCTGGGAGGCCATGCACGGGTTGGATTGGGGAGCTCACAGGAGAGAACCTGCTGGCTGGGCCAGGCCTGTGTGGGGCAGGGCCGGAGGCAGGCAGCATGCGGGAGGCCTGGCTACATCTGCATGGAGCAGATCCTCCAGGTGGTGGCTGTGAGCCAGGAGGGAGGGACTGAGGCTTCTCTGGGGCAGGGGGTATGGATGTGGGGCTGGATAGCAGACACACTTGACTCCCACTCCCAGGAACATGATACTGTGGGACAGTCAGCACACCTGGCTCCCGGTCCTGCTGCTGCCTTGGGACTTGATGTGTGACTAGCCAAGCCGGCCCCTCCAGTGTCATTGTCTTGCTGATGCTTGGACATTTGCCTTGGAGTTGACCCACCTAGGGACCCTCTGGGGACATATGTCGGGGGTCTGGACAATCCTGGAGAGTATGCCTAGGGCCCAGGTGGTCGGGCTGTGCCTGTGAAGTGAGGGGATCCCCAGGTCGGGTTCCCCAGCTCCCTGTAGTCAGGCTTTTCTCCCAGTGGCCGGTTCAGTTCCTGACTGTGCCCCCCACGGCGCACCATTTTACACCACAATCCGGGCGGCCGCTGGGCCAAGGAATACTTAATGTTAAGCTTTCTTTCTCCTGGCCCGCCCTGCTGGCTCCTGACTTCCTGCCTGAAGGCAAACAAGGAGTCCAAAGCCCGGATCCTCCTCCCGGGCCTTCTTCCTGGTGAAGAGCCCATTCTCACTCAGCAGGGAACAGAAAAACCAGTTCCCCAGGTTTCCCTCCCTGCCTGGGAATAGCAAAGTCTGGAAAGTTGGCAGGGTCTCTCTGGGCTGCCCAGGAAGGTGACCCAGGGGCCTGGGAAGCCAGGTGAGGCCTGAGCCGGGCCCTGGGGCTGAGGATGCAGCCCCTGCCCACTTCCCACCGGCCTCTCCTGGGGACTGGGGTAGAGGGATGCAGGAGAGGGGACCATCAGCATTGGCGGGACGGGGTGCGGTGCACGGAGCCAGGGCGCTTGGGGATCTTGCGCCAGCGTCTCTTGTCCCAGCGGCAAAGCAGCAGCAGGCGAAAGGTGTCCCGGAACGCTTTGTTGCAGAGCGCATAGCACATGGGGTTGATGGTGCTGTTGACGTAGCACAGCCAGTAGCCCAGCTCCCACAGGGTCTCGGGAACACAGTCCTTGCAGAAGGTGGACACCAGCACCATGATGTTGTATGGTGTCCAGGTGAGGATGAAGGCCAGGAGGATGGCACTCAGGGTCCGAGCCGCCTTCTTCTCCTTGACCAGTGAGAAGGTCTTCCGCTTGGCCAGCTGCTCCTTCCCACGGGGCTTCTGGCCCTTGCCAGCTCGATCACGCCCTTTCTTAGTCGGCCTCTTCACTGTATTTGGGGAGCTCCGGGGGGGCTGCTTGGTGGGAGCCTGTGCCTCGGGGTCCACCATTGGCATCTTGATCACCACTTCGGAGCCAGGCTCCTCTCCCTCGGAGGATGTGAGGGACTCCGTGGAGCCTTCATCCTCTTCCTCTTCTTCCTTCCAGCTGTAGGCCTGCAGCAGCCTGGGGGCCCGGCAGCAGCGACAGCAACGGCCTGGAGGAGTCTCTGGTGAACCCTCAGCCCCTGGCTGAGACCTCTCTGAGCTGCTGCTGCTGCCACCCCCTTTGCCTGGCGTCTCAGAGCCCTGAAGGGCTGCCAGCTCCCGTGCTCGATTCTCTGTCTCCCGGTAGATGCGCCAGTAGAGCGTGCACATGACTGTGACGGGGAGGTAGAAGGCGGCCATGGCTGTGCCAAAGGTGATGATGGGCTGGGAGAGGAACTGGATGTAGCACTGCCCAGCCAGCACTGTCCGCTCCCCTACCAGGTACTGCCAGAAGAGGATGGCTGGGGCCCAGAGGACAAAGGAAACCAGCCAGGCCAGGCCGATCATCAGGGCTGCCCGGCGGGGTGTGCGCTTGGCGCGGTAGCTCAGGGGCCGAGTCACGGAGAAGTAGCGGTCAAAACTGATGAGCAGCAGATTCATGACAGAAGCATTGCTGGCCACATAGTCCAGGGCCAGCCAGAGGTCGCAAGCCAGTGTGCCCAGAGCCCAGTGGCCCATGAGCAGGTACGTGGTATAGAGGTTCATGGAGAAGGTACCGATGATGAGGTCAGCACAGGCCAGGCTCAGCAGGAAGTAGTTATTGACTGTCTTGAGCTCCGTGTTGACCTTGAAGGAGATGAGTACCAGCAGGTTGCCTGTCACCGTGGCTAGCGACAGGAGGCCCGTGGTGATCCCAATGAAGGCCACTTGCCAGGGACCCTTTCCTGGTGCCAGGACGGTGATGTTGGGGCTGACAGCAGGCGGGGCTGAGGTGTTCATGGTGGCTAGGCGGGGCTGGGGTTGGAGAGCCCCTTCCTCCAGGCACGCTACAGGGCTTCCTCAGAGGAAAGTCATCACCTGAAAAGAGAGGACATGGGCTTTGGTTGGGCCACTGGACATTTCTGATAGCCCTTATTGGAAGATGCTGGGGATGTAACGCCTGCCCTTGCAGAGCTTCAGAGCAGATAGCATCGCCCTCCCTTACTGATGCCCACTCATGGTCATTTATCATGCACTTTCCCAGCCATAAGTGGATTTGCCAGCAGCGTGGAGTGGCTTTGGGGACCAGGGATTTGAATCTTCATTCCAGTTTTACCATTCAGACTCTTGGCCTCAATTTTCTCACTGGGAAATTACCGCAAATTCCTGTCTTACATAACTCGGGTGGCAGGAGTTGGGAAACTCACTTTGTATACAGTCCTGCCAAATTCTCAAAGCGTTTCACTCAACTTTATTAAAGCCCTCACTTACTGAGTAGTCACTGCATGCCGGACACAGTGCTAGCCACCTAAACGAATTATCTAATTTAACTGTTGTACATGTCTAGGAGAAAGGGCTCTTATTACGCCCGTCTCGCTGTGAGGCAACTGTGGCTCTGAGCAGCTGCAAGGCTTGGCCGTGGTGACAGAGATAGTATGATAGAACCCACGAGAACAGAAATGTGTCCTAAAAGAGGAAAAAAAGAAAAGAACCCATTCTCACCCTCCCTGAGTATGTGGTGCTCTAGTGGGATTCTTCCACTAATAAGGAGAGATGGGAAGAAAAGGGAGCTCCTGAGAAGATAAACAGAGATGGGAACAGAGGGACCTTAGGGGTGTGTGCGTGTGTATATTTTTTTCTGCACGTTTTTCTGTGCGTGTGGGTTTACATATGTATGTAGTGGGTGGTATTTGGGGCTGAATTGAATTCTCTATGAGGGCAGCAGGGAAAACTGAACTGGACTCAGACACTCACTTGGCAGTAAGAAGGTCTGGGGCAGGCTGGCATGGTGGCTCACGCCTGTAATCCCAGCACTTTGGGAGGCCAAGGCAGCCAGATCATGAGGTCAGGAGATCGAGACCATCCTGGCTAACATGGTGAAACCCCATCTCTACTAAAAATGGAAATAATTAGCCGGGCGCGGTGGCGGGTATCTGTAGTCCCAGCTACTCGGGAGGCTGAGGCAGGAGAATTGCTTGAACCCAGGAGGCGGAAGTTGCAGTAAGTCGAGATTGCACCACTGCACTCCAGCCTGGGCAACAGAGCAAGACTCCGTCTCAGAAAAAAAAAAAAAAAACCACCACCACCAACAATAAAAGAAGGTCTGGGGCAGAAGCAGGAAGCAGGAATGAGGGCCTCAGCTCCTAGCTCAGGGGGGTCTGGTCCCATATGGGGCGTGGGAGGCTTCCTTCCCTCTCCTGGCTCTGTTCCTGGGCCCCAGCTAAGTGGGGGGAAGCAAGGGGAATGGGAAGATCCCCCAGACTTTTCTTGGATCTGGAATCTGGTCCAGGTACTAAGGCTGAGTGAAGAGAAAGGCCGCGGCCCTTAACAACCTGTTGGCTGGGCAGGAGGCCCCCACAGCCACAGTGAAGCCAGACGGAAGGGTGAGGGTCTAGGCAGCTCAGCCAGGGGCTTTGCGGCCATGTGATTTGGTGGGTCCCTTCCTGTTCTGCCTCAGGTGTCTATCTGTCCATTGAAGAGATTGATGGTCCCCTGACCCTCCGCTGTGGCTTTCAGGGGCTATACTGTTGGGAAAATTCCAAGGGAGAGATGTTGGGCAAGGGTCCACTGAGCCCCGGTGTTCCTTGGGCACCTGGCCTGTGACAGGCTGCTGTGATAGGTGACCTGGGTGGTTTGTGGCTGAGGGCATCTCCATGGCTTGCTGTGAACCCTCAGTGTGCGCAAGTCACTTTCAGCGTGGTGAGTTCAGTGGGGGACAGAATGAGCAAGGACCGTGGCTGGCAGTGTGTGCTTGTGTGTCTGGGACAGTTTGCACATGAGGGGGCATGTGCAACATGGACTCCGGAGCCAGACTGTCTGGATTTGAATCCAGTCTATCTTGTTCACTGGATGTGTGATTACTGCTAGTGATATAACTTCCATATGCCTAGGTTTCCTCAATTGAAAAATGGGATTAATACCCATTAGCAAGACCATTGCCTCTTTTCAGGTGATAAAGATTAAATGAATCAATGCATGTAAGGTGCTTAGAATGGCCCTGGCACATGGTACACAGTAGGTCTCCTTTAATTCTCAGGATATGTAGCGATGAGCGTGCTAGGCTGCCTAGAAAGATCTACTTCTTGACCGAGCGTGGTGGCTCACGCCTGTAATCCCAGCACTTTGGGAGGCTGAGGCTGGTGGATCACCTGAGGTCAGGAGTTCAATACCAGCCTGGCCAACATAGTGAAACTCTGTCCCTACTAAAAATACAAAATTAGCCAGGCATGGTGGTACATGGCTGTAATCCTAGCTACTCTGGAAACTCAGGCAGGAGAACCGCTTGAACCTAGGACGCAGAGGTTGCGGTGAGCCAAGATTGTGCCATTGCACTCCAGCCTGGGCAACAAGAGTAAAAGTCCGTCTCAAAAAAAAAAAAAAAAAAAGGAAATGTCCGATACTATGACAACAGCAACTAGTAATAATAACACTCATTGTTGTTATTGAGTGCCCCTTGAATGCCAGTTGCTGCTAAAGGGTTTATATGCATAATCTCATTTAATCTTTTTTTTCCTCTCTCTCTTTTTTTTTTTTCTTTTTTTGAGACGGAGTCTCGCTCTGTCACCCAGGCTGGAGTGCAGTGGCATGATCTCGGCTCACTGCAAGCTCCGACTCCCGGTTTCACGTCATTCTCCTGCCTCAGCCTCCCGAGTAGCTGGGACTACAGGTCCCCGCCACCGTGCCCGGCTAATGTTTTGTATATTTAGTGGAGACGGGGTTTCACCATGTTAGCCAGGATGGTCTCAATCTCCTGACCTCGTGATCCGCTCGCCTCCGCCTCCTAAAGTGCTGGGATTACAGGCGTGAGCCACCGCACCCGGCCAATCTCATTTAATCTTAACAGGAGCCTATGATCAAGGGATTGCTGTTGTCTCCATTTTTGTTTTTTTTTTTGAGATGGAGTCTCACTCTGTCACACAGGCTGGAGTGCAGTGGTGCGATCTCGGCTCACTTCAGCTATTGTCTCCATTTTATAGATAAGGAAGCTGAGGCTGAGAAAAGCAAGAGAATTTGTACGAGATCATGCAAGGAAGGTAGGAACTAGGATTTGAGCCCAAGCAGTTTGTTCCAATGAAACTTCATTTACAAGAACTGAAGGCCAGCCTGGGGATCATAGTTTGCTAATTTGAATTCTAAAAATATTACATTAAAATATGATTTGTCTTGATTACTGAGTTTTGCCGTACCTTTTCCCTTAAACAAAGTCAGCCATTGGGCTGGAGGCTGGGATTAGGCTGGCGCTTTCCCCAGTGAGGCCACTGGTAAATACTACCCTTGAGAATTTGAGAATTTGTGCAGTTCTTGTCACTGTCATCTTCTGAGCTCAGTGCTACTTAATGCCCATTGCTCAGAGGGAGCAGCTGAGGCCCAGAGAAAAGGGAGTAGAAGGTATTTTCTAGTCCAAGGTCTCCTGGCTCCTAGATTGGGTACTGCCCCCCATGCCATACCCTCCTGGTAGTTTGGATCAGCTCTGTAGCTCTGGGCCCTGGGCAAAGACCTGCAAAGGCTGAGTTAGACAAGAGGAAGTCGCTAGCCTGAGAGGCTGCACCCTGCCCTGCTGCAGGGGCCTCTCATCTGCCCGGGCATGGGGCAGACTTTAAAGCTTGACTCCTCAGGCCGGGCATGGTGGTTCATGCCTGTAATCCTAGCACTTTGGGAGGTTGAGGCGGACGGATTACGTGAGCTCAGGAGTTCGAGACCAGCCTCAGCAACTTGGTGAAACCCTGTCTCTACTAAAAATATAAAAATCAGCCGGGCACGATGGCAGGCACCTGTGGTCCCAGCTACTTGGGAGGCTGAAGCAGGAGGATCACTTGAGCCCAGGAGGCAGAGGTCGCAGTGAGCCGCGATCATGCCACTGCACTCCAGCCTGGGTGCCAGAGTGAGACACCGTCTCAAGAAAAGAAAAAAGCTTGACTCCTTATACCTCAGCAGGCTAGGACTAGGACTAGGGTAAGGTGAAAATCAGGCACTTGCCTCCCATGCAGAGTGTAAGGGGTGCCCCAAAACTTAATAATCAAGAAAATATTTTAATGTAATGTTTATAAAAATGGAAGTTAATGCAAAAAAAATCCAAGATGAACAACATGTTAAATAAAGACAGGGTCCACCCTGTACTTGTGTAACCCTTTCTCACTCACCTCACCCTAATCCTGACCCTGGTTCCAATAAAACTTTATTTACAAAAACAGCCAGCCATCCTGTGGGCTGGAATTTATTTGATTTAAAAAAATATTATTATGATATTATTTCTCTTGATTAGTGAGTTTTTTTTTTTTTTTTTGAGACAGAGTCTCGCTCTGTCACCCAGGCTGGAGTGCAGTGGCCGGATCTCAGCTCACTGCAAGCTCTGCCTCCTGGGTTTACGCCATTCTCCTGCCTCAGCCTCCCGAGTAGCTGGGACTACAGGCGTCCGCCACCTCGCCCAGCTAGATTTTTGTATTTTTTAGTAGAGACGAGGTTTCACCGTGTTAGCCAGGATGGTCTTGATCTCCTGACCTCGTGATCCGCCCGTCTCGGCCTCCCAAAGTGCTGGGATTACAGGCTTGAGCCACCTCGCCCGGCCGATTAGTGAGTATTTTTATGTCTCCTTCTTACATTTTGCTCCGAGGCGAGTGCCTTTCTTGATTCACCCTAGTCCTGGCCTTGTAGTTCCCAGTCTTGGGTTTGAAGCTTGGCGCTGAGCCTTCCTTGCTGTGTGACCATCAGCAAGCAGTCAATCTTTCATTCCTCTGCTGCCCTCATCCCCAGCTGTGAGGATGATACCGTTCAGAGTGCCTGGCACTGAAACAGACACTCAGTTAAAAAGTTAAAGCCTTATTGTTATTCTTTTTTTTTTTTTTTGAGATGAACTCTCACTCCCTCACCCAGGCTGGAGTGCAGTGATATGATTTCAGCTCACTGCAACCTCTGCCTTCTGGATTCAAGCAGTCCTCCTGTCTCAGCCTCCCGAGTAGCTGGGATCATAGGCTCCTGCCACCACACTCAGCTAATTTTTGTATTTTTAGGAGAGGCAGGGTTTCACCATGTTATCCAGGCTGGTCTCAAACTCCTGACGTCAAGTGATCCACCCGCCTCGGCCTCCCAAAGTGCTGGGATTATAGGCACGAGCCACTGTGCCCAGGCCTGTTGTTATTCTCCACTCCTTCTCCTGATCCAATGCCCAGCCTCTTCCCACCATGCCCCTTCCGCTCCAGACCCCAGGCATGCCTCTGGTTCCCAGTTTGCTCATTTGTAGCGGAGGAGTTGGACAAGCCTGGTGTCTGGGGAGATTTTACAGTGTACAGAAACCAACATCTCAAGGTGCCGAACAGAAAGAACCCAGGTCCCTGGGGCAAGGCTGAAGGCTCACTTACATGATCTCACTTGGGGCTGGAAATGACATCAACTCGGGGTGGGAACACGGTGCTCATCGCAAGACTAGCTATAACTTTGGTGAATTAAAAAATGCTTTCAGAACAGGGGGCTTGTGAGAAGAAGTAACTCAAAGAGTCCTTGGAGGTGAGGACCTCTCTTAGAGGGGTTCTTGGAGGTGAAGAAGCCGGCAGTCCCTTGCCTTGATGTCTGGAAATCCCTTCCAAATCTTCCATTTTATTTTTTTTTTTTGAGACGGAGTCTCGCTCTGTCACCCGGGCTGGAGTGCAGTGACCGGATCTCAGCTCACTGCAAGCTCCGCCTCCCGGGTTTACACTATTCTCCTGCCTCAGCCTCCCAGGTAGCTGGGACTACAGGCGCCCGCCACCTCGCCCGGCTAGTTTTTTGTATTTTTTTTTTCAGTAGAGACGGGGTTTCACCGTGTTAGCCAGGATGGTCTCGATCTCCTGACCTCGTGATCCGCCCGTCTCGGCCTCCCAAAGTGCTGGGATTACAGGCTTGAGCCACCGCGCCCGGCCATCAAATCTTCCATTTTAATAGTCATATTGCTAACCACCATAATTAATGCCTCCTGGATGGCAGGTACTTAATATATATTCTTTCCCTTAACCACAGGACACCTCAGTGACATCCCATGGGATGCTCTATCTTTATATTATAGATAAGGGCATTGAGGCTCAGGGTGCAAAGTAGATTTCTGACGGTCCCACAGAAGTGGCAGAGGTGGGATTCTGACCCGGACCTGTGGGCTCCAAGCCTGTGTCCTTTACACCTCGGCAAAACCCCTCTGCCCCAACTATGCTGGATGAGGGCTAAGGCCTCTCTCCTGGGACAGGTGGCAGGAAGAGAAGTCACCAGAGGTTTCAGAGAATTCTCTGAATTGGAACCTGATTCTTGCCACCGTCTAGATCTTCTGCCTCCTATGATTCAGCCCAAGAACACACCCATCAATGAATGACTGCCTTTCCTCTGTATCAGAAGCAGAGGTCCTCACCCCCAGCCCTCTCTTGGACAGAGAAAGAGCTCAGGAGAAGGCTCCTGGAGATGTGCTCTAGTCCCTTCTGTGTGACCTTGTCCAAGTCTCCTTAACTGTCGACGTGGGGCAGTCTTCTACCTGTCCAAGGCTCCTGTGGGATCAGTGAGATGGTGACTGTGAAAGAACCTGGTTTCCCAGGATTGTGGCAGATTCCCCTGGGGAGACCAGCCCTAGGCTGAGGGTTAGGGTGCGGGGTTCAGTGGTAGTTCTAGAATCTCTAAAAAGGAGGGACTCAGGACAGCCAGCTGGTTGAAAAGGGGGCTTGAAGCTGCATTTGCAGGGCACGTCCTGTGAAGGCATCCACGGGGGCTGGGACTCACATATGCAGTGAGTTTGTCCATGGGGATTGCAGTGGGCAGCAGGAAGACCCCCGAGGCAGTCCTTGGCACTGCCTCTGCCTAGCTGCAAGCTCTTGTCTTGCTATGTGACCTTGGGTAAAAGACCGTCCTGACCTGGTGGCCCTTCTGTGGGATGGGGTGAACTCCTAGGATGAGTGTTTGTGTGTCAGGGTATGTGCATTGCTGAGCAAGGCTGGGAATGGTGGAGGTGGGCCCATAGCTTTGTGTGATGGGTAGGGACACATCCTCAGAAGGTGTTTTGCCTGGAGTTCAGGAAGATAGTGAGAAAGCAGGGAGGTGCTTCTCTCCAGGACAGTGGTCTCCTGATGAAAGCTGTTAGAAGCCTTTAATAACATTACCAATACTCCTTACACATAAATAGCAGCAAAGAAAAATTACTAATATTATAGTAACTGGTATTTACTGGCTGCATACTATATACCAGACATGGCTTTAAGCATTATATACATAACCATTATAAACTCGATCTAATCTGTTACAACTCCTCGCGAAGTAGATCCTGTTATCCCAGTTTGCAAAAGGCCTAACCTGAGGCATTATGACCTGAAGGACCTTACAGCTCATCAGTGATGCAACCAGGATTTGGATCCAGGCCATCTGCCTCCGAGACCAACCTCTCCAACCCTACTCCTGCTCTTGAGAGGTTGGGGGGGTTCGCCAGCCTCCTTGCCCGCCTCAGTTAGCTTACTCAAGCCCTGCTTTGAATCAGTTAACGATGAGCAATCGGTCCTTCTTTCAGAATCTGGCCTCCTTGTGTGCGCGGCAGTGTCTGTCGTATATCCATGTGATGTGTGATGACAGCGCTGTGGGAAGAGGGTGGGTCTGCTGGAGCCCTTTAAAGGGCAGGGTAGGGGCTGTGTCTGTCTCATTCAGTGCTTTATCCCAGGGCTTGGCACATAGTAGTCGCTCAGTAAATACCTGTGAAATAAATGTACGCGTGTGTACTCAACTTCAGACCCTGGAGCCTGAAGGTGAGCCTGTGGGGGTCAGGACCAGGTCCAGAGCATGGTCCAGAGGCCCCTCTTCTCCCTCAAGCTCCCACATCTCATCTGCCAGGTCCTTGCACCCCTGAGTGAGGCCCTGCCTGGCTGGAGAGCATAGGAGAAAAATAGACAAGAGCATCCTTGTCTGTAAAAGGGACCGAGGAAACTCTGCCTCACCCGGCTGCAGGGAAGCTAAGTGAGGTGACAGGACAAACATGGACGTGCCAAGGCATTTGTCACTGGGGAGAGGAAAATGTTAGCCTGGGCTCAAAGGGTTAAGGGATGAGGTCAGAGCCTTTATTACAGCAGGCCAGACTGTTGACTGCCAGCGCCCAGGACCAATCCCTAGGGGCTGGGGATCTGGCTCCTGAGAGGAACTGGGAAGGGAGAGAACCACTGGGGGAGGCAGGGAAAGAGAGATGGGGAGAGGGATTCCTGAACACCAGGCTTTTCTGAACTTACCACTGGCCAAGGAGTACGGAAGGGGAGGGAGAGAATCAGGGATGCTGGGGAAGAGATTTAGGAGGGAGGAGCGGAGCCATCTTGTGATTTTGGGCCTGGAAGCTGGTAGAGACCTGGTTAGGGAGAGGGGATAATATTGGGGAGTGGAAGGTATGTGGAGGGGGCTGTGGGGTTGGGCACCTGAGGCCTCACATATGCAATGAGGAGGGCGCTCCTTCTGGCCAGGTCTACTCACTGGTCCCTTCTGCTAGGGCCTGACCCCAGAAGCCAGCCCAGACGGGGCAGCTCTCCCCTCAGGGTTAACTTTTCTTTGATGGCAGCTCTTGACCCATTAAGGTGCACAAAACTTCCACCCCTGATGCCTGGCTTTGGGAATGAGGGAGTAAACAGATAGAATTGATCACATTTTCAAGGCTCAACAGTTGCCATTGGGAGGGCCAACCAGCCTTGTGGAGGGCAGCAGTCATCAGTTAAATGCTGCATAAAACACACCACTTAGCTGGAAGAGGAGCATCAGCCCTAGAATCACTGCCAAATTTGCTTACCCATGATGGATCTTAAGCAGTTGCCTGACTTTGGCCAGACCATGCCAGAGCGTGGGCATGAGCAGCTGGACCCTAGACCTCACTCTGCCAGTGTGGCATCAGAGGTGTTGGGTCCCTCATCCTCCTCTCCGCAAGCCCCCTGCTCCTGGCTCCTTGCACTCCTCTCCTCATTTCCTTTCTTCTCTCTCCCTCCCTCCTCCATCCTTGTAGGCATCACCATGGCACCACAGCAGAGCAGAAACCCAGTGCAATTCACCCACCTCTCCCCGCCTGCTGGGAGCCCAAGCTTCTGCGTCTCAGAGCTTACTGCGCCCCCTGCTCTCCCGCCCCATCTTCCTGCTCATGGAGGCGGCAGCGCAGCGTTGTGCTGAGGATGCGGAGCCCAAGCTCCAGCTGGATCCCTACATATCTCTTCTCCGACCATGAGCACGTCCCTTTCCCTTTCTCAGCCTCCGTCCCTCCATACAATGAAAGGCTCCTTTCTAGGTCTGATATGACCTCTAACCTCTGGTTAGCCCCTTCTTGACACTTTGGACTCCCCAGGACACTTCAGAATTCAGTTCTCAGAACTCTAGCCGCCAGCTGTCAGCTGTGAGCCAAGACTCACATCTTCTGCAGCCCATTTCACTACCTCCTTCCTTTTCATATCTCAGCAGTGATAGCGACTTCAGCTTGCCAGGTGGCTGAGGTCAGAGGGCAGAGAACTCTCATCTGACAGCCCAGTGAACAGCTGATTACCCCAAGAAAGGAGACGTCTGGCTACCGGAGACTGCCCGACTCCTTCTAGCCAGTTGGGCAGAGGTCCTGGGTCAGTCTGGGTGGAGCTGCAGGTGTGTTTTGTGCAAAGAGGTGAACTCCTCTCCACTGGCTCTGATAACCTCTAAACTGCACATGTCTGGGTGATCTAATGAGAGCTGACCACCCCCTCTCCAGCTGGCCTGCCCAGGAGCTGACAGCTGTACAAGAATCAGAGTTCATGGCCCCTAGACCATCCCTACATTGTGCAGTCTGTGGGCACTGGGGTGAGCACCTGGCATGGGTGCCCATTGGTATCCATGCATTGACTGGATATAAGACTGAGATCCACCCTGTGGGAACCCAAGATACTAGAAACATAAGGAGGGTCCTCTGGGCCCCTGCGCATGTCAGGGCCACGTTCCCTGGCCAGTGTGACCATTCATGTGCCCATTTGTCCCCAAAGAGCCCTGGGGCTCTTTGCCTGGTCTGCTGGCTTCTGGCCCGACACCCACCTTGGCTTCCAGCTTCTCTGTCTGGCCAGCAGACTGATTCAGTCCATCTCGGGGGAGCGGAGGTGGACGGGGGTGGTGGGTTTCGGGGTGTCCTGAGGGAGGAGAGGAGGAGGTTCTAGGACTGGCACCCCCATCAAGATGGGAGTCAACCTCCCACAGGATGCTGGTGGCAAGGGCTGCTTCCTGGCCCTTTGCCCTTCCCACTCTGCCCCTAGGGTGCTGGGGGCTCTGCCTCTACCAGGCAGCCTAATCCATTCTGGGCCTCAGGTCCAGTTTCCTGAGGGGGGTCTCCGTCTCCTCTGCCAGCTGAAGCCCAGAAAAACATCAGATATATCCACCCAAAGCCAGGAGGCCGAGTGTTTGGAGCAGCCAGTGTTCAATGCTACAGAGCCCCCTTGCCCTCTAGACCCCTCCCTGGCCTCCTCGTATCTCTGGGAGTCCATCCCTATTTCCATCTCATTCTGGTCCCTGCCCTCCCCCGCTCCCCAGTACCCTCCTACCCTCTACCTCAGAGCAGCCCCTCCCCAGCCCTCCCAAATGTACTCACCATGGGGCTGAAGAGGGGTCTGTAGGGTCCTCAGCCCCACTGCCTCCCTAGGGGCCGGCGGCGTCTCCGGGGACCCAAACACCTGGCTCCCGGGGGGAGCTGCGCCCTGTGCTGGCAGCGGGAGAGGCACAGCCAGCGATTGGCATGTCCCACCCCCTGGCACGCCAGCCTTAGGGGGGAGGGAGAAAGGGAAAGAGAGGGAGGGAGGAAAGGGAGAAAAGGAAGGGAGGGGAGCTGGAGGGAAGCCTCAGGCAGCGTCTGGGGTTGGACTAGGTTCTGGAGCGTGCCCCCCTCCTTCACCAGGGCACCCAATTTGAGACCCAAGAGGGAGGAGGAAGGACATGAGGAAGGCGAGCCCAGGAAGGCTAAAAGTCCAGGACGGGAGAGAAGGCGGATACAGGGAGACAAACACCCACACCCACTGCACAGACCCAGCGGCACACACACCCTCACAAAGGCACACTGTTTCCTTGGACTCCTTCCCCCACCCCACCTTAGAGCCCCCAACCCATGTGCACCATGCCCTGACACACTTGTCCCGGTGTTCACATGCCTGCTTCCCTCACACACACGCCCTCCCCCCTGCACATGCCCACGCGCCCACCCACCCAACTACACACCCTGCTCTTCCTCCCTGCTGCGAGAGAGCTAGATTCCTTCTGTTTGGAAATGACACATTGGGCCTCACGTGAGAGGCTCCAACTTGGAACAGACCCAGAGGGCTGGCGCACCCGCCCGGGGGGCTGAGCGAACGTGCCCGCGTGCTGGGCTGTGTGCACTAGCATTGGGCTACGCGTAGCCCGTTGTGAGGTTATATGGGTGTCTGCTTTTTGGGGATGAGTAGAGGGCCAGGTGCCTGCCCCATGTGCGGCTGAGTGCCCTGCATGTATGTGTCCCTGTGTCCTCATGTCATCATGTAGCCTGTGTAAATGCAGGTGTGACCCTGTCAGTCTGGAGGCAGGATGCATGTGCACACGTGTGTCTGTATCTGATGTGTGGCTGAGTGTTGCCCAACTGTGGAACTTGCTAATTCTGACAAGTGAGGCAGCCTCTACCTGCCTGCTCCACCCCAAGCTTCCACTTGGAAGACAGACAGGCAGACAGACAGCTCTCCTCCCAGCTTGTCAAACTCTGTCTCCCCTGACTCCCACTCAGGGCTCACAGGTGTGTACCTGGGAGGAGATGAGTCCTCCTCCCCATCTCCCTCAGCCCTACTGGGTGAGGAGGCCAGCATCCCTCCCTGCCAGGCTGGTTTGGACTTCTGTGTTGAGTTTCCTCAGAGATAGAACCCCTGGGGGGCCATTTGCCATAGAGATGTGGGTTCTGCACGGCCTCCGTTTGGCCCTAGAGACCTCCCGGGGAGCTTACTGAGGAGGAGAGTTGGAGGCTGCAGGGACTGCCTGCTGGGGCTGCTATGTTCTTTGCCCCACTGGGCTGTGTCAAAGTCCTGGCTTGAGAGGCGGGAAGGAATGGGAGCATCAATTATCCCCATTTTGTGGTTGAGAAATCTGAAAAGCAGAGGTATGATTAGCATGTGCCGGGCAGGTGTTTAGACTCGGGTTCCTTGGCTCTAAGCGCAGGGCTCTGGAGTCTGGGGCAGGGGTTTCCCCTACTCATTCCCCCACTGAGCGCCCCCCTCCTCCCCACAACCCCCCCAATGCTGGTGCCTGAGGGTAACCTGGGGCTTTCTCACCCAGGAGTCCAGTTGGCCAATGGAGCCAAGTGGAGCTGAAACTGGAGTTCCTGGGGTTTGGCCAGCAGCTACTGGTGGGCACACATGACAGGTACATGTGGGGGCATCTGTGCTTCTCAAAGCCAGCTGGGGTTCCAGCAGGCACCAGTCCTCCTCCCTGCTGAAGTCAAGCAGAGGCTGCAGCTTGGACAGAAATCTAAGTGAGCATCCCCCTTCATCCCAGGGTCACTCAGCTGGTCAGGGTTGGGTCAGAACTTGACCAGTCCCTACCCTTGGGCGCGGACTCGGGATGCCCCCTGCTGGGCTGCCCTGGATTTGCGGCTGCGGCTTGGGCTGCGCGGTGGGGCTGCGTGTACTTGTGCGCGTACACGTGGCTGAGTGTGGGGGTGTTAGGCCTCCACACTCAACATCCATTTCCGAATCTGAATCAGGCTCCCTCTTTGCCACCTCCCCCCAATCTCCTTGGTCTCCCTTTTCTCTTCTCCCACCGCCTCTGCACACGTCCCTTTAGAAATAAAAACACTTATTTTGTGGGCGGGCGGGGAGGGTGTCCAGCTTTCCCCTGCCTCCTCCTGAGTGCCCCCCTCTGTCCCACGCGGCTTCCTTCTGAAGTCTGTGCAGTCGCGGATGCAAGGGGATGACCCCCACCACCACCACCCCCACCACTGTATCACTCTTCTGACTTCCCCGCTCAGACTTGGCTAGGTCACCCTTATCAGTTGGGGAAACTGAGGCAGGAGGAGAGAAGAGAGGTAGGACCCGGAGAAGCGCTCCCGCCCGGCTCGCTCACCACCCCCGCACTCGCGCCCGATTTAGCCGCAGGGAGGCTGGGAACATTGTCTTTATTTTAAGCCGCCGAGTGCGGCACGAACGCGGCTGCTAGCGACAAAGGGCTTCTTGAAGCGGCTGCAGGCGGCGCACGTGGGGCTTTGGCCCCGCCCCCGCGCGACCCCCTCCAGTTCTCCCCCATCTCCGGCTGGGTCTGGTGGGGGCTGACTCTCGGGTCTCGGCTCCTGCTGGTTGTTATTTTTGGTCGCCTGGTAGAGAATTCACTCCTCTGTGCCACGGAGGGAACGTGGAGTCACCCTTGCGCGGCTCGGCCCCAGTCTCGGCTCCCTGACTGTGGAGGAGGAGAGTGCCCTGCGTGCGGATTCAGCTTGGCCTTTTTCTAGTTGAAGCGGCCTGAGCAAGCTAGGCCCCTCTCTGGGTCTCAGTTTCTTTTTTTTTTTTTCTTGGTTTCTTCATCAATGACAAGAAGGGCAGAAATACCTCCCCGACCAGGTTGTTTGACGGGTTAGTTGCGCTTCTGCAGGTAAAATGTGGCACGTGCGTCTGCAGAGAGTGAAAGCCATCATTGTGGGGTTTTTTTGTTTTTGATACACGGTTTCAGTCTCTTGCCCAAGCTGGAGTGCGATCAGAGCTCACTGTAATTGCCTCCCGGGCTCAAGCGATCCTCCCACCGCAGCCCTAGCCCCTCACCCACTCTGAGCAGCTGGGACTACAGGCGCGCGCCACCCCACCGGCATTATTACTTTTTAAATTTTTTATTGACAGGGTTTCACCATGTTGGCCAGGCTGGTCTTGAACTCCTGAGCTTAAGGGATCCTCCCGCCTCCGCCCCGCTCGGCCTCCCAAAGTGCTCGGATTACTGAGTCACCGCGCCTGGCTGTTCTTATTTATAATACTTATTAAGCATTTACTATGTGTCAGGAACTGCTAAGTGCTCTACATTTTTTTATGAGACAGGGTCTCACTCTGTCGCCCAGACTGGGGTGCAGTGGCGTGATCTCGGCTTACTGGCAACCTCCGCCTCCCAGGCTCAAGCGATTCTCCCGAGTAGCTGGGATTACAGGCGAGCACCACTACCGCCCAGCTACTTTTTGTGTTTTCAGTAGAGACAGGGTTTCGCTATATTGGCCAGGCTGGTCTCGAACTCCTGACCTCAAATGATCCACCCACCTGGCCCCCCAAAGTGCTGGGATTACAGGCGTGAGCCACCGCCTCCAGCCGGCCTCTTTATTCTTTTTTTTTTTTTTTTTTGAGAGGGAGTCTCGCTCTGTCGCCCAGGCTGGTGTGCAGTGGCGCGATCTCGGCTCACTGCAAGCTCCGCCTCCCGGGTTCAAGCGATTCTCCCGCCTCAGCCTTCGGAGTAGCTGGGACCACAGGCACCCGCCACCTCGCCCGGCTAATTTTCTGTATTTTTAGTGGTGACGGGGTTTCACCGTGTTAGCCAGGATACTCTTGATCTGCTGACCTCCTGATCCACCCGCCTCGTCTTCCTAAAGTGCTGGGATTACAGGCGTGAGCCACAGCGCCCGGCCTATATTCTTTAACTTACTTTCACAACTCTGTGAGGGAGGGTCCATTATTTCCATTTTACAGATGAGTAGATTTACAAGCGGCTTGGGTCCCTGTGGTTTCATGGAGGTTGCGGTCAGTGCGCCTGGAGCCATCCTGGGGCTTAGCACCGGTTGCAGTTCCGGGGACGGCAGGGACTGTGGGACAGCATTTTTAAGATTCCCAGGGTCTGAAAAGGCCGCAGGTGGGTGGAGGAAGGAAGTGAGCAGGCTCCGGGAGTGCGCTGCAGACCTGGAGTGTAAGTCTTGGCCCTCGGTTTTAATCCGTGTTAGAAACTCAAACCCAGCTAAAAGTGCTACTTTTACCGTGCTGCTTCCTCTGTCCTCGAGCATGCATTCTGAGTCCGGGTGGGAGGCAGCGGGTCGACCTGAGGGCGCCCCTCCTCGCGCCTTCACCTTCAATGGCCTTAGGCCCTCAACTTCCTCTCTCCCCCGCACCCCTTCCCGCCAGGACTCTAGGAGACACTAATTCCCAGATGAAAAACAAGAAACTCAAATCCAGGGCGGGGCTGCGGATAGAGCAGGCCCAGCAAGGGGCCCCCAGAGTCCCTGCCGTCCGAGGTGAGAGCGGACGCGGCCACAACAAAGGCATCTTATTGGGACAGGAAATCGGGATTTCCCGAGTCCTGTTTCGAAGTTGAGGCCTTGTAGACTCTTCACCTTTCCTGCCCGGCTACGTGCTGGGCGCCGGAGGGCAGGGGGAGTGAGGAGAAGCAGCTCCACTCTACCGCCCCAAGTCTTGCCGGCAGTTCCCGAAGAAAAGGTTGGTTTGGGGTTTTCGCGAAAGCGGCGCCTCGCGTGTTTTCCTGCCCTTCCCGGGTCCTTATGGCCCGGCCGGAGACTGCGCTGAGTTGACTGGGCGCCCAGTGACCTACCAGGGATAGTGAATGCTGGGACCTGAGATAATGCAACGTGGCGTTTCGGACTCCCCGCTGGACCTGACCGTGGAGAGGAACTGCTTTCCCACAGGGCATCCCTAAGCGTCCTCTGTCCCACCTATGAGGACACGACCTGGAAGTCCAGGCCACTGGCTGCCGCCTTGGAGTTGGACGTGCCGTGGATTTGCGGCCCCGACGGAGGAGGCAGGCACCTTCCCCCGCACTATGGAACTCGCGCTACTCGCTGCTCGAAATACCTGATTCACGGCGTCGACCCTGCTTCGCTGGGTCTGCGGACATTGGGCTCCCCAGCTTTCCGCCACAGGGTGTACGCGCCCGGGCCCAGGCGAGTGTAGGTCCCACGTGAAACTGCTAGAGCCCCGAGGAGCTTCGAAAGGGAATTTGGGGTCAGAGCAGGTCCAGGTCTCAAGACAACCCCCAACTCTGTACAGTGGAATCCGCTGGTCCAGGGTCGTGACCCTGGTGAGGCAGTGCAGATTTCAGGATCCCCTGCTCCCAGCCCGGCGAAGTTTCACCCTGCCCGCTCCCTCCCCCAGTTCCCTGGACGCCGGGTCCTCGAGTCTCCCCCTCCTCCCCGCCGAGGCGAAGGCCAAAGCTTGAAGCCCACGATGACGAGGGATGGGTGGGAAGGCGCCGGGCGAGTGGAGCCTCAGCCCCGTTCCTTTCCTGAGACCCTCGCAGAAGTACATCCGAGGCACTGAGAGGTTCAGTAACCTGTCCAAGGTCACACAGCTAGTAGATGCCAGAGTCAGGCCAGTAGAATTCCAATCATTGCTTTTGCCCCGATCCTAAAGGTCCCCCCAATGTCAAATGTACTCGCCTCTCCACGAGACCCTCGCCCCTCACCCCCGCACAGGCGCCGCAAGTAAGTCGGTGGGTCGGGGGCTGCCCTTTATCCTCCCGGCCTGCCGGGTCGAGAACCTTTGTTTATTGGCTCCCAGGGGTTCTCCACCTCAGTCACTGCCGCCCGGGGGCGCTCCGGTGACGCCCACGACCGTCTGCGCCCCTGCCACGGCCCCTAGGGGCCCACCCAACTCCCTGCCTAGGAGGGGCTCGGCCAGGGGCTGGAGTGCCTGGGCTGGGAGAAGGGCCTGGTGCCAAGCGCCCACTCTCCTTCTCAGGGAGAGGAATAACAGCACTTACGCCCCAGTGCAGGCCTTTTGTTGGCGGGGGTGGGTAAGGGGTTGGGCAGAGCTAACGCTAGAAAGGCATAGGAGCTCTCTGCCCTTTATTGAGGGCTTGCTCCTCGCTACCGCATTCATAACATCTTTGCGTGCAGTTTCTCATTTAATCTTCACGACTGCCTCGCGATGTAGGCACAGTTAAGGTCCCCATTTTGCAGACAGAAAACTGAGGCCCAGGGAGGTTAGGTAACAATCTGCCCTCTTAACCCCTTCCCAGTTTGCAGGTTTTGCCCCCAGCCTGGAGCCTAACTAGCTGAGAACACCCTCTGCTATCTGTAAGAGGGAGTTTCCTGGGAAATTGCTAAATCGATGTCTCCCGCAATCCTTCATTTTGTGGTCCCATTATATTAACAAACACTTGCATAGCACCGGCAATGTGCCGTCACCCTCTCAGTGTTTTCTGCTTTAACTCATTTAATTTTCATAGTAACCTGACGAAGCAGGTAGAATTACTATTCCCATTTTACAGATGAAGAAACCGAGGCACCAAGAGGTTCAGTAACCTGTCCAAAGTCACACAGCTAGTACATGCCAGAGCCAGAGTAGTTGACTTCCAATCATTGCTTTTGCCCTTATCCTAAAGGTTCCCCAAATGTCAATGGCGCTGTATCCACCTCATCTCCTGCCTCCTTCTCCCCTTCTGGCTCCCACTGTGGGGCAATCAGCCTTTTCGTTAGGACCTGACATGATCTTGGACCCACAGCCCCCCTTCCCCGCCCCCTTGGCGCCTCCTGCCAGCCCCATTGCTGATGGAGGCCTGACCGGGTCAGAGATTGATGAGAATGAGAGGATCTCCGAGGCCGCCTGTTTACCCTGCCGGCAGGCACACGCAGTGATTAACAGTGCACAATCAAGTTAGGACCTGAGCTCTGCGGCTGGAGGCTGGGGGCAGGGAGAGAGGCCTGCCGCCTAGAGCTTCCGTTCCCTGGGGATCTTGGGGGTTTGCAAGAAGCCCCTTGAGGAGACCAAGGAGACCGAGAATGAGCAGTGCCCGGCCAGAGGGTATAGGGTGCATGTAGACAATCTTCCCTGTCCTTCTTGCCCCGCCCCCTTCCCACAGAGATAGTGGGGCCAGGCATGTCTCAGCTCCAGACCTTGTCCAAGGAAGGAAGGAATGAAGGAAGGAGGAAGGAAGACTTTTCCCAAAGGACAACCTCCCAACAGGAAATGGTAGCAGTGCAGGGAGAGAGGCAGGAGCTGGGCTGGGTCCATCTGGGGTTTGGATGATGGGAGACTGCTTTGCTTGGGTCCAAGCCTCCTCACTTGTATCCCTATGTCTTCCCCCCAGGCATGAACAACTTCTCTCTTGAGCACACGCCCAGTCTGCTCTAGTTTTCTTATTATAACAGCCTAGCCTGAAGGAACACATGAATAAAAGCCCAGCCCCAGCTGTAGCCCTCCTTATGGGGACCCTTTGTTCCCTTGCCCTGCATTCAGGGGACAGGTCACCAGAGTTTCACTAGTTTAAAAACCACACAGTGCAGCCCATAGCATGTCCTGCCTCCTCCAGCTTGGTAATGAAGCTCCATCCTAAGGGATCAGACTGGAGTCTATGCCCAGCACTGTGCTTTCCCTGGGGGAAAGGCACAGGGATACAAATGAGGAGGCTTGGGCCCAAGCAGAGCTGTCCGCCACCATCCAAACCCCAGACCGACCCAGCCCAGCTCCTGCCTCTCTCCCTGCACTGCTACCATTTCCTGTTGAGAGGTTGCCCTTTGGGAAAAGCCTTCCTTTCTCCTTCCTTCATTCCTTCCTTCCTTGGACAAGGTCTGGAGCTGAGACACGCCTGGCCCCACTATCTCTGTGGAAAGGGGACGGGGGCAAGAAGGACAGGGAAGGGAACAGGAGATATCAGAGCCCAGAAACCATGGGGCTTATGAGCTTGTTGGGGAGACAAAATGATTTTGGGAAAGGTATTAGGGCACACTGGAGCCCATACATTTCCCAGGAACAGGATAACAGGTGAAGGAAGGTAGACGGATGGTCAGTAGAAGCTGGCCTTATGTGGAGGGTGCAGGCCTGTCCAGGGACGGTGATCTGGTTTTGGAGGTTGTGTGGTATGTCAGGGCGCCAGACTGAGTCAAGTCGCAGGACCCTGTCTAGCACCTTGTAGAAGACAAGTCATGGCCTCTTTCCCACCCTCAGTCTGCTCTTCTGTACATGGAGTGGAGATGGAGGCAAAGTGGGACCTGGTAGCCTCAGTGGGCTCTCCCAGCTCTGATGTTCCTTGAAGATGGGACACCTGGGACTTGACTCTGTTCTGTGTCCTGGCAGATCCCTCCATCCTCTGAGCTTCAGTGTCTCTGAAAGTAAAACAGAAACTCAGGCTAGCCTAGTGTTCCTCAGTCTATTTTGTGGATGTTAGTAGGTGTTATTTATTTATTTATCTTTTTAAAAAGGCCTCTGTGATTAAATGGGAAATTAATTAGGCTTTCTTTACTGCAGGAACCTCTCCAAGCAAATACACGGCAAACGTGTGTTGAGAGTCTCTGAGAGGCAAAGAGAACGATTAGCATTTCCCAAACTTGTTTCTCCACAGGATGTTTTTTTTAACATGGAGCGTCTCATAGGACTGGCTTCTGAGGAACACAGGTGGGTCACTCTGGACTGGCTTATCTAGAAAACCTCCAGCTCTGATGTGATAGTTTTAGGCACCGCCCGTCACCCGTTCGGCCTCTACTCCTGCCCCCTTGAAGGACTCCTTTCCCTGACCCCAGCCTTTCCCGGACACTGCCCACCTCTGGACCCCTTATTGTACTCTCTTTAGGGAGCCCTTCCTGCGCCTGGCTTCCTGTGACCTCCCTGGCTCAGTCCCCTAGAGGGCTCAACTTCATCCTGCTGCCCCTTCTCTGGTCCTTTCCAGTTCCCAGAGGACCTGAGGGGTGCTGTCTGGGCTCTTCTGGTAGGGTCAGTGTGACAGCCACCCTCAGCCCCAGTACGTGGTTTTCTGGTTCCTAATCCCAGACCCGAGTCCCAAGTTTCCCAGGCTCAGCTTCAAGCCTCCCTCTTTAGCCCTCAATCAACAGACCTCATTTCCTATCCCCTACATGAGGCCTCTAGCCCCAAGTCTCCTGGCTCCCAGCTCCACGCTCCTGCACCTCGATCTGCAGCTCCAAGCCCTAGTCCCACTGTCCACCCATGGCGCCCAGCCTTCCTCTCCAAAGCAGTTTCTGAGATTCTGGGTTCTAGGGGGTTAATAGGCAGCCTCTTTCCTCTCTCCAGCTGCAGCTGCAACCTACTTGGTTTTTGGGCCCGAGCCAGGGGCCTGGGCCAGAGGAGAGCAATTGAGCACCCTGGCTGAGTGAGGGATGCATCTCAGGAGTTGAGGACAACTATTTACAGTAACACTGCCCTCAACCCCCCAGCCTGGTTCAAGGTAAGGGAACCCCTTAGAGGCAAAATTGCAGATTATGAACAGAAAATTCTAGTGAGATAAATGGTGGGAGGTGGGGGTTTGGGCCAAGGACAGGGTAAGGAGAAGACAGGAGAGGGATGGGGGTGGTAAGCCTGGTCCAACCAGTGGTCCTGGGATGGTGCTGAGGATAGGGCCTGCCACAGGGTGTCCTAGCTGGGGAATCTCTAAAGAACCATTTTACAGATGGGGAAGCTGAGGCCCTGTGATTTGCCAAAGGCCAGTTAGTGGCCAGTGCCCAACCCAAAACTGTCTCCTCATATCATGATCTCAATGTGCAGTTTCCAAAACGCTTTTTCTTCAGCACTTCCTCCTTCTAGAAATTCTTGCTGTGCTTAGCCTCTGGGAACATCGCCTCTTGGGTCTCTTCTTACTCCCCTGGCTGTTGTTCCACATTCTCCTTTGCAGATGTTCCTTGGCATCCTGCTCTGAACTTTGGAGTGTCTGGGCTCAACTTTTTTTTTGTTTTTTTTTGAGATGAAGTCTTGCTCTGTCGCTTAGGCTGGAGTGCAGTGGCACGATCTCTGCTCACTGCAGCCTCTACCTCCTGGGTTCAAGCAATTCTCCCTGCCTCAGCTTCCTGAGTAGCTGGGATTACAGGCATGTACCACAGCGCCTGGCTAATTTTTGTATTTTTAGTAGAGATGGGGTTTTGCCATGTTGGCCAGGCTGCTCTTGAACTCCTGACCTCAGTGATCCACCCACCTCAGCCTCCCAAAGTTCTTGGATTACAAGCGTGAGCCACCACGCCCGTCTGGGCTCAGTCTTTGGACCTTCATACCCACTTTCCAGGTGAGCTTATGCTACCCACACACTGATGACTCCCAAACGTGTATGTCTGGCCTCCTCTGAACACCAGTCTTGTCTATCCAATATTTCCTCCTCTATAAAATGGGAATAATAATAGCTCTACATCCTAGGGCCATGATGAGGATTAAGTAAGTTTAGACATGGAAAGTGTTGGAAAAATGCTTGACTCAGAGTTGAGCACTACGGCTAGAGCTATGCTTATTATTACCACTGTCATTATTGCTGCCTGCCAGCCAGCTCCATTTGGATGTGTAGAATCATCTCAGTCATGACTCATCCCAAACCCCAAACTTGCTCTATCCACAGCCTTGCCTATCTCAGCAGGTGGCAACCCTGTCCTTTCAGTAGCTCAGGCCAAAAATCTTTGGAGCCACCCTTGACTCCATTCTTTCTCTCACAAGCCAAACCTAATCCATTAGAAAATCCTCTTGTCTTTTCCTTAAATACATCCAGAGTGCAACCACTGCGATCTTGCTAGTGTTGTATCTCACCTGGATTACTGTGTCTCAGGCCCTTTTGATATGTACGTTATATCATGTCTCTCCTCTGTTCAAAATGCTCTCACAACTCTCCAGCCTTCTCAGAGTAAAGCTTGAGTTCCCACAGGAGCAGCCCTGCTTCCTACTTAGCCTCGTTTCCTGCCACTGACTCCTCACTGCTCTACCCCAGCCACACTGGCCTTGCAGTTCCCAGAACCTGCCAAGCACTTTCCTGACTTAAGGACTTTGTACTAGTGTTCTCTTTGCCCAGGTAATAGTAAACAAACCATCAGGTTTCTACGGGATAAAGATTATGATAGAGGTCATGCAAAGGTTTGGGAGCTGGGGCAGTGGGCACATAGAGAGGAGCCCAGAGAGCCTGGCTGGAGCCAGTCATGAAAGTCACTGAATGTCCCTTAAGCGGTGGGCAGCCGAGGAAGGTGTGTGTGCAGCGCAGGGTTGGGACTAGGGTGAGGTGAGGTGCAAATTTAAGAGGATGCAAAAAAACTCAACAATTATGATAAATAATATTTTAATGTAGCTTTTAAAAACCAAAATTAATGCAAAAGTTCACGATGAACAAAATATCAAACTTTCTTTCTTTCTTTTTTTTTTTTTTGAGATGGAGTCTCACTCTGTTGCCCAGGTTGGAGCGCAGTGGCTCGATCTCTGCTCACCGCAAGCTCCGCCTCCCAGGTTCATGCCATTCTCCTGCCTCTGCCTCCTGAGTAGCTGGGACTACAGGCGTCCGCCATCACACCCGGCTAATTTTTTGTATTTTTAGTAGAGACGGGGTTTCACCATGTTAGCCAGGATAGTCTCCATCTCCTGACCTCATGATCTGCTCGCCTTGGCCTCCCAAAGTGCTGGGATTACAGGTGTGTAATCCCGGCCTAATATCAAACTTTCAATTAAAGACTGGATTAGGGCTGGGCACGATGGCTCATGCCTGTAATCCCAGCACTTTGGGAGGCTGAGGCGGGCAGATATGAGTCAGGAGTTTGAGACCAGCTTGGCCAACATGGTGAAGCCCCATCTCTACTAAAAATAAAAATAGAAAAAAATTAGCTGGGCGTGGTGGTGGTGGGTGCCTGTAATCCCAGCTACTTGGGAGGCTGAGGCAGGAGGATCGTTTGAACCCTGGGTGTGGGGGGGAGGAGGGCAGAGGTTGCAGTGAGCCGAGCTGGCGCCACTTCACTCTAGGCTGGGCGAAAGAGCGAAACTCCATCTCAAAAAAAAGAGACTGGATCAGGCAGGGCTCAGGCGGGAGAGGCAAGTCCATTGCTTCAACGCTTCACTCACTCTACGCTAGTCTTGGCTGTAGACTGCAGGCTGGTGACTCAAGATCCTTCTGGAGCCGCGGGAGGATGGACCGGACAGGGACACCAAATAATGGGCCAGGAAGAAATTAGGTGGAGAAGCCTGGCCCAGGGGATGGCAGTGGGCTGGACAAGATGTTCCTGGCCTGTGAAATGGTATTAGCGAGTCTTGGTGAGGTAATGGACAGAAACTCTGTGCTTGATGGTGGTGTGAGTTTGACTGAGAGGCAGTTAAAGACCAGGGAAGGGCGGGGCATCAGGGACAGGGGTGGGGCCACATGGAGGAAGGGGCACTCACTTGGCTCACATTGGGGACTACCCTGAATCGGCCATCTGATCAGGAAGGGTAGCTGCAGCAGGTGGAGAAGCTGACAGAGAAGGCTGTGCAGATCCTCGCATTCTCAGCTGAGGCGGGACCAGGGAAACGAGGCCTTGAGATTAACCCTGGCGACAGGGTCTTGGGGCAGCACCAAGGCCGAGAGGTGGGGGGGGGGGGGGGGGGTCAGAGCCACCTTCAGGGTCTGAAGGCTGGGCTGGTAGATTGGGGGTCATCAGGCCAAGGCTAGGGGACGGGATCAGGGCAGGGAAGAAGGGCGGGTCTGGAGACTCAATCCAGCACCCGTCTAGGACCGACCTGCGTGTTGGGTTAGCCTTAGCATGGTTGCCCCCTTCCCCTGCAGGGCCAGGTGCAGGTAATGCCAGCCCTCTTCCTCCTCTCCTTGGGGCTGGGACAGTGCATGCCTGTCTCTGGATGTGGCTGGAGTCAGGCTCCTAGGCCCAGGGCAGGGTCCTGTTAGCCCAGAGCAGACCTTGGGTGGGCAGACGGACCTCGTGAATGGTTAACTGTTGTGCTGGGCAGCCACAGCTTGCATCCCACCCCGCTCTGGCCATGCTGCAGTCCCTGCCGGAGCACCTCATGGCCTGCACCCTCAGGTCCTTCCTGATGTGAGCAGCAGAACAGGCCCCGGGCATCCTGGGTTGTGTCCTGAACTGCTGGTCGTGGCTGTCCTTCATCCTGCTCTCATGCGGTTTCCCCAGTGCCATCAGCACTGGCTCCTACCAGCCCAGGAAAGGCAGGAAGGGGTTGGGGAGGAGGCAAGACCTGAGGATGGAGGTTGGGGGAGATCAGACCTCAGTCACTCTCCTGGCTGTGCTTTTCCTTCTGAGGCCTCCCTACTGCCAGCCTAGGGCTCTCTAGAGGCAGGATTACTGAAAAGTCCAGAAGTGCTACAGAAAAGTCCAAAAGTGCAACAGAAAAGCTAAGGTTAGCCGAGGGGTTGAACTTCCTGGGCAAGGGCCTAGATGTAAGGTGGCAAACTGCTCCTGTAGCCAGGATCTGGCTTAGGGAGGAGGGGCTATTGCCCCCTGCCTCTGCATTCTTCTCTCCTTTCTTCTTGCCTCCTGTTTCCAGATATTTGCACCCGCCTCAGGGAGGGGAAGGGCCTCAAAGAAAGCCTCCTTATTGGCTGCCCTCATTTTAGTTCTTTTTACCTTTCCAGGAAAGACTGAAGTGGGAGGAGGAGGAGCAAGACACATAACGTTTTTCTCTATCACCAAAAGAAAACCTTTAAGGGAGCAGAGAAAATGGCAAGGAAGGTAAGGAGTAAGGGGTGTGTATGTGTATACACATCCTGAATTCTGCCGAGCTAACTCTCCAGGTTCAAGTATATCTCCTAGCCTTCCTCACCTTGAGGATAATGCTATTACTTGCCTTATAGGTTATTGAGGGTTTTGATATGTATAATGTCATGTATCTACCATTATAGTACCATAAAGAATAGTTTCAGTGCCCTAAAAAATCCCCCATGCTGGCCTACTCATCTCTCTCCTCTCCCTCTGAACCCCGGGCAACCACTGATCTTTTTGCTATCTCCTTATATTTTTTGATGCTATTGTAAATGGTATTGTTTTTTAAATTTCAATTTCTGATTGTTTACTGCTAGTATTTAGAAACACAATTTTTTTTTTTTTTTTTTTTGAGACGGAGTCTCACTCTGTTGCCCAGGCTGAAGTGCAGTGGTGTGATCTTGGCTCACCGCAACCTCCATCTCTTGGGTCCAAGTGATTCTTGTGCCTCGGCCTCCCGAGTAGCTGGGATTACAGGTGTGCGCGCCACCACGCACAGCTAATTTTTGTATTTTTAGTAGAGACAGGGTTTCACCATGTTGGCCAGGCTGCTCTCGAACTTCTGACCTCAGGTGATTCATCCACCTCGGCCTCCCAAAGTGCTGGGATTACAGGCGTGAGCCACTGCGCCTGGCCACAATTCTTTTTTTGTTTTGTTTTGTTTTCTTGAGACGGAGTCTCACTCTGCACCCAAGCTGGAGTGCAGTGGTGTGATCTCGGCTCACTGCAACCTCTGCCTCCTGGGTTCAAGCGATTCTTCTGCCTCAGCCTCCCAAGCAGCTGGGACTACAGGCATGAGCCACCATACCTGGCTAATTTTTGTATTTTTAGTAGAGATGGAGTTTCACCATATTGGCCACGCTGGTCTCGAACTCCTGACCTTGTGATCTGCCTGCCTCAGCCTTCCAAAGTGCTGGGATTACAGGCGTGAGCCACTGCACCCGGCCACAATTCCTTTTTTTATATTGATCTTATAACCTGCAACCTTGCTGATATCATGTTTTAGTTGTAGTAGTATTTTTGTAGATTCCACTGGATTTTCTACATAGATAGTCACCGAAGGGTTTTGAACCAAGGGTTGGCTAATGTGGAGTGGCCACTATGTATGGGCCAGAGGGGAACAATGGGATAAATCGTGCATTTTTTCTTTTTTTTAAGAGACAGGGTCAGGCTGGGTGCGGTGGCTCAAGCCTGTAATCCCAGCACTTTGGGAGGCCGAGACGGGCGGATCATGAGGTCAGGAGATCGGGACCATCCTGGCTAACACGGTGAAACCCCGTCTCTACTAAAAACTACAAAAAACTAGCCGGGCGAGGTGGCGGGCGCCTGTAGTCCCAGCTACCCGGGAGGCTGAGGCGGGAGAATGGCGTGAACCCGGGAGGCGGAGCTTGCAGTGAGCTGAGATCCGGCTCCAGCCTGGGCGGCAAAGCGAGACTCCGTCTCAAAAAAAAAAAAAAAAAAAAGAGACAGGGTCTTGCTATGCTGCCCATGCTGGAGTGCAGTGGCTATTCACAGGTGTGATCCCACTAGTGATCAGCTCCGTTTCTGACCTGGAGCAGTTCATCCCACTTTAGGCAACCTGGTGGTCCCCTGCTCGCAGGAGGTCATCATGCTGAGCTTAGTACAGACACTCCATCGGCATATTGCTTAGAACTCCTGGGCCCAAGTGATCCTCCTGTCTCAGCCTCCCAAGTAGCTGGGACTAGAGGCCTGGCTCCATAGTTACTTTTAATGAAGTGGTCTTGGGTGGGTCTGGCCAGGAGTGTGGGGCCCCGGGGAAGCATCTCTCTGAGACCTTATAGGCCCTGCCCTCTACTGGCTGCCATTTCTCCACCTACCTCCTGGTGTGGATATCCAAGAGATACAGTGCTCCTCCTCTCCACCCTCTGCTCCTTCTCAGTCCTCAGGAGGCTTGGAGTGGGACCAGCTGCTGTTCCTGTTGCTGCTGCCCCAGTTTCTCTTTCCACCTGGGAGGGAAGGAGAAACAGCGTTCAGGAGTAGAGTTGGGGGATTCTTTTTAAGTGTCTGTGCTCAGTCGTCCTACTTTATATCCAAAGCCACCCACTATTTCCAAGAGCTGAGAGTCTCAGGGAGGTTTCCTGGGACTCAGCCAATGTGTGAGAATAGGATTCAGGGGGCCTGGATTTCAGCCTTGGCTCCATCAGGGACCAGCTGCATGACCCTGCCTAAGTCCCTGCTCTCCCCTGGTCTGACCTTTTATGACAAAAGAAGCTTGGGGAAGGGTGCAGCCCATCTTCTCTCCGGGTCCTTCTCCACCTTTTCACCATGTTGGGCAGTGGCTGGCCAAGGATCTCTGGCAGGAGGACAGTGATGATACTGACAGCCACAGGGACCACACCGTAGATGAATAGAGACAGAGAAGGGGAGAACTCAGCAGCCATGTCCACCAGTAGGCTTAGGATGGTGCCACCATTGGTCGTAGTTGTTGTCATGCTCAGACCCCTCTGCCTGTGGGAAGGAGGAGCACCTTGGTGAGGACCGTGAGACTTGTGGGTGCCCTTACACTGCCTGCCACCCTGGCTTCCTCTTTTCACATTTGCTACAGGGTCAAATGATCGCATTTAATTTAGCTAAAAGGAAAGGGGGAGTGAATGATTTTGAACCTAGGAAGTCTAGGTTCCAGTTCTAATCTGAACTTACTGTGTGACTGAACAAATTCCTAACCAACCTGTCTCTCCAGCTCCAGGCTACATATCAAGCTACTCTACGTCTTCACTTGGATGTCTAAAAGGCCTCTCAAATTTTGTATGGTCAAGGAACTCTTCATTTCTTCCTCCAAGCTTGCTCCTCCCGCATCTTAGTAAATGGCACTTCTAACCACCTACTTGCTCAAGCTCAAGTATCTAGGAATTATCCTCGATGCCTCCTGTTCCCTTATTTTTCCACATCCAAAATAGGAATTTGGATAGCTGTTCCTCCCAAACTCACACATGGTTAGTTCCCTTCTCTCTGTCTCTACAACCTCTGTCCACCACTGATATGGTTTGGGTGTGTCCCCACCCAAATTTCATCTTGAATTGTAACTCTCACAATTCCCATGTGTCATGGGAGGAACCCGGTGGGAGGTAATTGAATCATGGGGGTGGGTCTTTCCTGTGTGGTTTTCATGAGAGTGAATAAGCCTCACCAGATCTGATGGTTTTAAAAACAGTAGTTTCCCTGCACAAGCTCTCTATTTGACTGCTGTCATCCATGTAAGACATGACTTGCTCTTCCTTGCCTTCCACCATGATTGTGAGGCCTCCCCAGCCATGTGGAACTGTAAGTCCATTAAACCTCTTTCTTTTGTAAATTGCCCAGTCTTGGGTATGTCTTTATCAGCGGCATGAAAATGAACTAATACAAACTTGTCACTTGAGTGATTTTCACCTCTTGCCTGTACTACTGCAGTAGCCTCCTGACGGGTCTTCCCATTTCTACTGTTGACCTTGACTCTGATTCCCTGGTCCCACCCCATTCTCTATGCAAAAGCCAAAGTATTCTCTTAAAACCATAATTCAGATCATTTCACCCTCTGCTTAAAACCATCCAGTGATGTCCCATTGTATTACTAGAATACGATCTGACCTTATTATACGTCCCTATATGACTGCTCTCTGCCTCCCTCTTCTCTTATCTTGTGCCCTGTCCCTTTGTTTACACATTAAAACCATCAGACTTGGTCCTTTTTTTTTTTTTTTTTTGGGAGACGAAGCCTTGCTCTGTCACCCAGGCTGGAGTGCAGTGGCGCTATCTCGGCTCACTGCAACCTCCGCCTACTGGGTTCAAGCAATTCTCCCTGCCTCAGCCTCCCAAGTAGCTGGGTTTACAGTCGCCCGCCACCATGCCTGGCTAATTTTCGTATTTTTAGTAGAGACAGAGGTTTTGACATGTTGACCAGGCTGGTCTCTAACTCCTGGACTCAAGTGATCTGCCTGTCTCGGCCTCCCTAAGTGCTGGGATTACAGACATGAGCCACTGTGCCCAGCCCAGACTTGGTCTTTAACTTGGTCTTTACCTTTGATCTTTACTGAGGAGACTTCCCTGATTGCCCTGATCATTTTATCTAAACTAGCTACCTGATGGTTCCTTCTCTGCATTTCTCTTTTAATGTCAGGTACAGAGGGTTGAATTTCATGACCCTCTATTTTTGTCTTTGCAATGGCCGCTTGTTTCACCCTTGAATGTTTATTCCCCTTTATCACCATTACCCACTTCTAATTCCCTTCCTTCCAAAGTCAACTAGTGTATTGTGTTTGATGTGCACTCTTTTATTTGTATATGTTCTTATAAAATGTGTATTTTTGGCCGGGCTTGGTGGTTCATGCCTGTAATCCCAGCACTTTGGGAGGCCAAGATAGGTGGATCACTTGAGGTCAGGAGTTTGAGACCAGCCTGGCTAACGTGGTGAAATTCTCTCTCTACTAAAAATACAAAAATTAGCCAGGCATGGTGGTGTGTGCCTGTAATCCCAGCTACTCAGGAGGCTGAGGCAGGAGAATCGCTTGAACCTGGGGGGCAGAGGTTGCAGTGAGCCGAGATTGTGCCATTGCACTCCAGCCTGGGCAACCCAGCAAGACTCAGTCTCAAAAAAAAAAAAAAAAAAAAAATGTGTATTGTTTTGTGTGCAAATATTTTAACTTACTTTAGTGGTATAGGCAATAGATCTTATTCTATTTTTCATTCCATTCAGCACTTTGTTTTAAAGAGATTTTTATGTCGATGGTGTTTACCTGCTGCTGCATACTATGCCATGGTGTGCCTGTCTCCACATTTTACCTAAACACTCATTCCCCTGGCTATGGGGATCTAGATTGTTGCCAACATCCATGACCTCAAACAATACTGCAGCGAATGTCCTTGTACATGTCTCCATCAGGGCCTTTGTGAGAAGTTCTCTGAGATACAGGCCCAAGAAGGGAATTACTGGAGTGTGTGTGTTCACGGGTGTGAATGTTGCCAATTGCTTTCCAGAATGGTGGTACCAACTTTCACTCCCACCAGCAGTGCATTTGAGACATGTGAGGATATCAGGGTCCTGTATTCTAACGTGGTCACTAACACTTGCCATTACCTGACTTTCCAATGCTGCCAGTTTAATGGGTGTAAAATGCTATCTCATTTTTCTTTTTTCTTTTTATTTTTTGAGATGGAGTCTTGCTCTGTCACCAGGCTGGAGTGCAGTGGTGTGATCTTGGCTCACTGCAACCTCTGCCTCCTGGGTTCAAGAGATTCTCCCTCCTCAGCCTCCCAAGCAGCTAGGACTACAGGCATGTGCCACCATGCCCAGCTAATTTTTGTCTTTTTAGTAGAGACGGGGTTTCACTATATTGGCCAGGATGGTCTCGATCTCTTGATCTCGTGAATCGCCTGCCTCGGCCTCCCAAAGTGCTGGGATTACAGGTGTGAGCCACCGCACCCAGCCACTATCTTTTTCATGTGGTGATTAATCTTCTGGATTTCTTTCTCTGTAAAATGCCTATTCATTTTCTTTGCCCGTGTGTCTACTACTAGTGTTCCTTTCTTTTCCTTGTTGAAGGAGTCTTGTCAGTGTTAAAGGCGCAGAGGCTCACACCTGTAATCTCAGCACTTCGGGAGGCCAAGATGGGTGGATGGTTTGAGCTCACAAGTTTGAGACCAGCCTGGGCAGCATGGCAAAACCCTGTCTCTACAAAAAATACTGAAATTAGCTGGGCATGGTGGTGAGCGCCTATAGTCCCAGCTACTCAGGAGGCAGAGGTGGGAGGATGGCTTGAGCCCGGGTGGTGGAGGTTGCCGTGAGCCAAGATAGCACCACCACACGCCAGCCTGGGCAATAGAACCAGACCTCGTCTCAAAAAAAAAAAAAAAAAAAAAGAGTTACAAATCTCTCCTCTCAATCTGTCATCTGTTAAATTTGTCCATTGTGTCCTTCAGTAAATTTACATATTTACATGTCTATCTCCAAGCTCTTTTCTCAATTCTGTTTCTTCTTGCATCAAGAAAAGCTGTAAACAAATTTAACAGGGTGTCCTTTGTTAATTCCCTAATGATATATATCTTTTGGTGCTGTTCTGAGTGGTGTCTTACTTTTCAAAACAATATTTTCTAGATTATCGCTTCTAAGTTATTGCTGTTGATATTTTGGTAATTTGGTTTTGTATCCAGCATCCTTGCAGAACTCTCTTATTAGTTTTAATTGTTTGTTGATTTTGTTCATTTATCCAGGTTGATGAACATATTCTAAATAATGATTTTTTTTTTTTTTTTTTTTGAGACGGAGTCTTGCTCTGTCACCTAGGCTGGAGTGCAGTGGCTGGATCTCAGCTCACTGCAAGCTCCGCCTCCCGGGTTTTACGCCATTCTCCTGCCTCAGCCTCCCGAGTAGCTGGGACTACAGGCGCCCGCCACCTCGCCCGGGTAGTTTTTTGTATTTTTTGTAGAGACGGGGTTTCACCCTCTTAGCCAGGATGGTCTCGATCTCCTGACCTCGTGATCCACCCGTCTCGGCCTCCCAAAGTGCTGGATTACAGGCTTGAGCCACCGCACCCAGCCTAAATAATGAGATTTTTAGAACATATTCTAAGTAATGAGATTTCTAACTTTTCTTTTTTAATTTTTAATTTTCTTATATCCTTTTCTTTCCTACTACAGTGATATTGGTCAGGTCCCCCAGTACTGTGTTAAATAGTTGATTCCGATGCTGAAGTGAATGCATATATATTTTCTCATTATATATAGTGTTCGCTTACCTCTCTGGGTTTGCACTTTTCCTTAGATGATTGGCCTAGATTTTCCTTTTTTTTCTTTTTTTTTTTTTGAGACAAAGTTTCATGCTGTTGCTCCAGCTAGAGTACAGTGACGTGATCTTGGCTCACTGCAGCCTCAACCTTCTGGGATCAAGCGATCCTTCACTCCTCAGCCTCCTGAGTAGCTGGGACTACAGGCACATGCCATCACACCTAGCTAATTTCTGTATTTTTTGGTAGAGATGGGTTTTCGCCATGTTGGCCAGGTTGGTCGTGAACTCCTGGGCTCAAGCAGTTTGCCCATCTGTGCCTCCCAAAGACATTACAGGTGTGAGCTGCCACACCTGGCCCCATTTTCCTTACTATCTTTCTAGCTGTTTGGTGCTTTTTTTCTTTTTTTGAGATGGAGTCCCACTCTGTCGCCCCAGGCTGGAGTGCAGTGCTGCGATCTTGGCTCACTGCAAACTCCGCCTCCTGGGTTCACGCCATTCTCCCACCTCAGCCTCCTGAGTAGCTGGGACTGCAGGTGCCCGCCACCATGCCTGGCTAATTTTTTTGTATTTTTAGTAGAGATGGGGTTTCACCATGGTCTCGATCTCCTGACCTCGTGATCCGCCTGCCTCGGCCTCCCAAAGTGCTGGGATTACAGGCGTGAGCCACCATGCCCAGTCTTTTTTTTTTGAGACAGAGTCGTGCTCTGTCGCCTAGGCTGGAGTATAGTGGTGCAATCTCGGCTCATTGCAACCTCCACTTCCCGTGTTCAAGTAATTCTCCTGCCTTGAGTAGCTGGGATCATAGGCGCATGCCAGCATGACCAGCTAATTTTTGTATTTTTAATAGAGACGGGGTTTCACCATGTTGGTCAGGCTGGTCTCGAACTCCTGACCTCGTGATCTGCCCGCCTCGGCCTCCCAAAGTGCTGGGATTACAGGTGTGAGCCACCGCGCTCGGCCGCTTTTTGGTGCTTTTAAGGTTGTCTTTTCCTTACTATCTTTCTAGTTCCTCAGTTCTTTTAAGGTTATTTAAAAATACTTTATACCTTTTTTTTGGCAATGATTTTCAGTGTAATTTTGTAATTTTAATGGAAATAGAAATCCTTTTTCTAATCAATTTCCAGAAATTCTTTATAAATTCTGAATACAAACCCTTGTAAATTCCTTCTTTTACTCTTTTCACCTTCTATAGAGTAAAACAGATGACCCAAATTAAAACACTTGAAACCGGAAACATTTATCAATTTTTTTTTTTTGCTAGCACTTTTTATGTCTTAAATTCTCCTCCCTTCAGCAGGAATTCATTTTTGTTTAAGGTTGGAATATGGATTGCATTTTATTTCTTTCCTATGTGGGTAAATACATGTCCTGGTACTACTTATTGAATAGTCCGTGTTTTATCTAGTGATCTGCAGGGCTGCCTCTGTCACTTCCCAAGTTCCTTTTTTTTTTGTTTTTTTGTTTTTGTGAGATGGAGTCCTGCTCTGTCACCCAGGCTGGAGTGCTGATCTGATCTCAGCTCACTGCAACGTCCACCTCCCAGGTTCAAGCAATTCTCCTGCCTCAGCCTCCCGAGTAGCTGGGATTACAAGCGCCTGCCACCATGCCCAGATAATTTTTTTTTTTTGTATTTTTAGTAGAGACGGGGTTTCACTATGTTGGCCAGGCTGTTCTCGAACTCCTGACCTCGTGATCTGCCCACCTTGGCCTCCCAAAGTGCTGGGATTACAGGCATGAGCCACCGCGCCCCGCCTCAAGTGTCTTCTATGTGTTTCTGGGCTTGATCTTCTCCACTGGCCTATTTTGTTTATCCTGTACCATCATCTACTGTCTCAATTACTACAGTGATACAGTAAGAGTTTATAATATGTACTAACTTCTGGTAGGGCAATTTCTTCTACCTTGTTCTTTCTAAAAAGAACATCTTAATTCTACTTGGCACTTAGCACTTTTATGTAAATTTTAGAATTTGCTTAGCCAGTTTCTTGAATATGGCCAATGGCTGAATCGCATTGAATTTATAGGCCAGGTGTGGTGGCTCACGCCTGTAATCCCAGCGCTTTGGGAGGCTGAGGTGCGCAGATCACCCGAGGTCGGGAGTTTAAGACGAGCCTGGCCCACATGGCAAAACCCCGTCTCTACTAAAAATACAAAAATTAGCTGGGTATGGTGGTGTGCACCTGTAATCCCAGCTACTCAGGAGGCTGAGGTAGGAGAATTGCTTGAACTCGGGAGGCAGAGGTTGCAGTGAGCCGAGATCGCACCACTGCACTCCAGTCTGGGTGACAGAGCAAGACTCCATCTCAAAAAAAAAAAAAAAAAAAATCTACCCTATTAGGTACTATGCTCACTACCCAGGTGACAAAATCATTTGTACACCAAACTCCAGTGCCATGCAATTTACCTGTATAGCAAACCTGCACATGTACCCCCAAACCTAAAATAAAAATTGGAAGAAAAAAATACTACCTCACACCCACTAGGAATGGCTATAATAAAAACATCAGATAGTAATGAGTGTTGGTCGGGATATAGAGCCCTCATACGTGCTGATAGTGGGTAGCCACTTTGGAAAACAGTCTGGCAGTTTCTCAAAAAGTTAAAGATACTGTTACCAAATGGACTCAGCAGTTTCACTTCAATCTATACCTAAGAGAAATGAAAAGATATGTCTATGCAAAAACTTGTACAGAAATGTTCATAGCAGCATTATTTATAATAGCTAAAAGGTGTAAACAGCTCAGATGTTTATCAACTGATAAATGGATGAACAAAATTGATATTTCCATATGATGGAATATTACTCAGCTATAAAATTGAATGAAGTACTAATATATGCTACAAAGTGAATGAACTTTGAAGCATCATGCTAAAAGAGGCCAGTCATAAAAGACTACATAGTATATGATTCCATTTATATGAAATGTCCAAAAAAGACAAATCTATAGAGATAGAAAACGGATTAGTGGGGCCGGGCATGGTGGCTCATGCCTGTAATACCAGCACTTTGGGAAGCCAAGGCGGGTGGATCACCTGAGGTCAGGAGTTCGAGACCAGCCTGGTCAACATGGTGAAACCCTGTCTCTACTAAAAATACAAAATTACCCGGACATGGTGGCAGGTGCCTGTAATCCCAGCTACTTGGGAGGCTGAGGCAGGAGAATCACTTGAACCCAGGAGGCGGAGGTTGCAGTAAGCTCAGATCATACCATTGCACTCCAGCCTGGGCGAAAAGAGTGATACTCCTTTAAAAAAAAAAAAAAAGGATTAGTGGTTGCTTAGGATTGGATAGGGGATAGAGATGAATGTTTGGGGGTTGAAAGCTAAAGGATACAGGTTTTCTGCTTGAGGGGATGAAAGTGTTCTAAAATTTACTGTGATGGTGGTTGTACATATCTATGAGCATACTGAATATCATTCAATTGTATACTCGAAATGGATGACTTGTATGGTATGTGAATTACATATAAGTAAAGCTGTTACAAAATAAAGTATTCACTGTTATTTGAAATTCAAAAATATTAAATTCATCAGCATAGGCTTGTTCATAGATTTTTTGCATCTTTCTAATGACTCTGAGTCTTTAGTTCTGGTTTTTTTTCATTCATAATACTTGCTTATGTCCTCTATCCTTCATTTTTTGATTATTGTTACCCAAGATTTGTCCATTTTATTGATATTATTAAAGACCAACTTTTTGTTTTGTTGAGCTTCTATATTATATCTTAGTTTTCTATTTAATTTATTTATGGCATTATTATTATTGTTGATGTTGTTGTTGTTGTTTTACAACTAAGGTAACTGAGCATTTGAACCAAAAACTTTGGTTCCAGAGCCAAATTCTTTTTTTTTTTTGAGACGGAGTCTGACTCAGTCACCCAGGCTGGAGTGCTGTGGCCGGATCTCAGCTCACTGCAAGCTCCGCCTCCCGGGTTCACGCCATTCTCCTGCCTCAGCCTCCGGAGTAGCTGGGACTACAGGCGCCGCCACCTCGCCCGGCTAGTTTTTTTTGTAGTTTTTAGTAGAGACGGGGTTTCACCGTGTTAGCCAGGATGGTCTCGATCTCCTGACCTCGTGATCCGCCCGTCTCGGCCTCCCAAAGTGCTGGGATTACAGGCTTGAGCCACCACGCCCGGCCTCCAGAGCCAAATTCTTAACCACTGCACCTTTTCTTGATTTTAAAGTTTATTTGGACTACTATTAGTGTAGCTAATCGCTTTCTTCTGGTTAATATTTGTCTGCTATATCGTTTTCCATCTCTCTACATTTAACATTTATATACACAAAATTTTAGATGAGTTTCTTGTAAAAAGCATGAACTAGATTTAAAAAAATGTTATTTGGAATATCTTTGCCTTTGAATTGGTAAATTTAATTCATTACATTTATTTAGTGGTGACTTGGATGTTTGGAGTTATTGATACCATCTTACCTTTTGTCTTTTATTTACCTTGATTTTTCATGTTTTTGTCCTCCTTTCTTGCCTTAAGAAATAGTTGATTGGCCTTTGTGCCCTTTCCAACTTGAAATCTGCTCTAGGGCCTGATTGTCCTATCCCAGGATCCCTCCCCTAAAACCTCACTCACTTACATTATCATAGGCATAGTTCTCTTGTATAGATGAAGACGCAGTTCTAGATCCAGTAGCATAGTCTTTTCCTAACATGACCATTGTAATGCAGAGGAATAACTGATATGGAAGGGAATGAAGATGATGGCAAGGTGCTAGGAAAAGTTTGAAGGAATCTTGGGTCTTTTCCACCCTTCTAGGTAGCTGACCTGGGGCAGATTTGGGTCTGGGTAAGAATTAGGACAGGAGCAGAGGCACTGCAGCTGCTCACCCAGGAGTACCACTGCACAAGCCAGAATACAGATCTCTGAAAGCAGCAAGGAGGCCATTTGAGTAGGCCTGTGGCCCAGAAATCTGGTGACCAAAAAGCCCAACAAATAAAATAGTGGATTCACAGTTGCAAAGAACACTTGGTTTAGGTAGATATTGATTTCCAAACTTTGCAGACTTATGACTGAACTGTAGAAACTGAGGACGATTACAGACCTGGGGCAGGAGCTGAAGAAGAATACAGACCTGGGGCAGGAGCAGAGAGGATGTACTCTGGGGAAGAGCCAAGATACATCTATATAGCAACTGCAGCTGGCAAACTACTCTCACATCTCTTCTCTGCTTTAGACCTTACATCAACCCTGTGCTGTGTGTGAGTGGAGTTTTTAATCTTTCAATTGCAGATAAGAAAATCTTCCCTTAATTCTATTTGTGTATTTATTGAGACCACCTCCCTCTGTTACCCAGGCTGGAGTGCAGTGGCCGGATCTCAGCTCACTGCAACCTCCGCCTCCCAGGTTCAAGTGATTCTCTTGCCTCAGCCTCCTGAGTAGTTAGAATTAACAGGTGCGTGCCACCACACCTGGCTGATTTTTGTATTTTTAGTAGAGACAGGGTTTCACCGTGCTGGCCAGGCTGGTCTCAAACTCCTGAGCTCAAATGATCTGTCTTTCTCGGCCTCCCAAAATGCTGGAATTACAGGCACGAGCCACCGCGCCTGGCCAGAAATTAGACAACATTTAAAAATGATCTGAGAAAGGGCAGGTGTGGTGGCTAATGCCTGTAATCCCAGCACTTTGGGAGGCTGAGGTGGGCGGATTGCTTGAGGCCAGGAGTTCAAGACCAGCCTGGCCAACATGGCAAAACCCTGTCTCTGCTAAAACTACAAAAAGAAAAATTAGCTGGGCATGGTGGAACATGCCTGTAATCCCAGCCATTCAGGAGGGTGAGACACGAGAATTACTTGAGTCCGGGAGGTGGAGGCTACAGTGAGCTGAGATTGCTTAATTGTACTCCAGCCTGGGTGACAGAGGGAGACTGTCCCCCCAAAAAAAAATTATCTGGGAAAAATAATATTTTTTACTTAGCAATAGGTCTCCTTTTTCCCCTTCTAATTCCCTGTCCTAAGAGACCAGCTTTTGATGATTGCTTGCTTGTATAAGTTGATTGTACTGGGAAGTTTTGTGTTTGTATGTGTGTGTGTGTGTTCATCCCTCCCCACTGGAGTGCTCAAGTAACAACTGATCTGATGAACTGATGAATTCTAAGAAGTAAAGATTTATTTAATGGCAGGAGTTTTGCTTTGCTGAGGGACTTATACAAGTTTACAGCCAGACTTGATTTTTTAGGACGGTGGAGGAGACCTCAGAGATTAAATGGGAGAAGAGTCAGGAGACAGAGGAAACATGTATGGCTGTTAGCCAAGGAAGGATTTGAGGGAGAACAGAAATGCCTGTTAAGTTTTTTATGCTGTGTGGTATGTGATGTAAACGTCTCCTTTATCTCCCCATGAAGTCTTGGAAAAATCGACAATGTTTAGTGACACTTTGTGGGGAAGCTTTGCTCTGAGATGTGATATGTTCTGTGTCCTGCCTCAGCACTGGTGAAGGGCACAGTGAGAAGCTGTCCACAGAAGACAATCATATATGTGCCACACTGTAATTAAGAATTAAACAGAACACTATTGGCACCAGAATAGACAGACAAATCAATGAGATGAAATAGTCCAGAAATAGTATGTGATAAGCGTGGTGTTTCACACCAGCCAGGGAAGGTGGAACTATTCATTAAATGTATTTGGGACAATTAGCTCATCTGGAAAAAAAATAGAATTCTACTTCCTACCCTATGCTAAACTAAATTTCACATGAAACTATAATACAACATGAAAGCCCAAACAAATACGTATGTGCTTGAAGGAAATCTAGGTGAATAGTTTTATACTTAGGGGGAGAGGAAGGCCTTTCTAAATGTAACCCAAAACACAGAAGCTGAATGTGAAAAAAATGGATAGATGTGATTATATAAAGCAATAGAAGGTCATTATTTTAAAAAAGTAATATTTTTTAAAAAGTAATAAATGTAAAAGACATTTTAAAATGCAAAAATTATTGATCACATATGGTGATAGGCTAATATCTTTTTTTTTTTTGAGACAGAATCTCACTCTGTTGCCCAGGCTGGAGTGCAGTTGTGTGATCTCGGCTCACTGCAACCTCCACTTCCTGGGTTCAAGTGATTCTCGTGCCAAAGCCTCCCGAGTAGCTGGGACTATAGGTGTGTGTCACCACACCTGGCTAACTTTTGCATTTTTAGTAGAGATGGGGTTTCACCATATTGGCCAGGCTGGTCTTGAACTTCTGATGTCAGGCGATCTGCCTGCCTTGGCTTCCCAAAGTGCTGGGATTACAGGCGTGAACCACCATGCCCAGCCCTGATAAGTTAATATCATTCATGTAAAAGATGATTCTTATAAATCATTAAAAAGGAAAAAATGGGTAAGGGATATGAATGGGAAGTTTATAGGATAAAGATTTATAAATACATCAAAATCACGTGAAAAAAATGTCCAATTCCTTCCAGAATCGAATAAATGTGAATTAACACAACATACTATTTTCTGCTTCTCAGAGCAAGAACATTCAGTGTTAATGAGGGTCTCTAATACACTTTTGCAAAATCTTACTTTTCTGGAGAGTAGAATATCTCCAGAAATATCTGTGAAAAGTCTTACCAATTTTTTGGACTTTTGACCCGATAATCACACTTTTAAGCTTTATCCCAAGGGTTTAGTCAGACTACAGGTGTGGGCCACGATGTCCAGCTAATTTTTTTTGTATTTTTAGTAGAGACAGGGTTTCGTCATGTTGGCCAGGCTGGTCCGGAATTCTTGAGCTCAAGTGATCCACCTGCCTCAGCCTCCCAAATTGCTGGGATTACTGGTATGAGTCACCACACCTGGCCAGGAGTCCTGGGTTCTAATCCAAGGATTGCCACTGTCTTCTTGGGAGACCTCAGGCAGGCTTGGCCGGGCATTGATGGGCACCCACACAAGGCCTGGGGAGAAGAATCTGTCTCTTCTCGTGGAGAGGAGGATCTTACATTGGGATTAGCACATAAAGAGCAGCTTCCTCCCCTGCTACCCAGTCTTTCTCATTATTTCCTGGTGAGAGTTATTCAAGTTACTATTTTCTTTCTTTCTTTCTTTTCTTTTTTTTTTTTTGAGACAGAGTCTGACTCTGTTGCTCAGGCTAGAGTGCAGTGGTGCAGTCTCAGCTCAATGCAACCTCTGCCTCCCAGGCTAAAGTGATCCTCCCACTTCAGCCTCCTGAGTAGCTGGGACCACAGCTCACTTCCAACTGGATTATTTAAGTGATCCAGCCACCTTGGCCTCCCAAAGTGTTAGGATTATAGGTGTGAGCCACTGCACCTGGCCAAATTATTTTACAAAATGGAAAAGATGGCTTTTGGGGTGCCTGCTCAGCCTATTCTCCTTTTCTGAGAACTAACCCCTCATTCTCCTCAGGACTCCTGAAGTCTTATTTTACCTCCTGAGCCTGTCTCTTCCCAACAAAACTGAGGACACCTGACCCCAGGGCTAGACTGAGCTAACAAGGGTCTATTTTATGAATTTGGAAATATAGGCTGGGCGCTGTGGCTCACTCCTGTAATCCCAGCACTTTAGGAGGTCAAGGTGGGTGGATCACCTAAGGTCAGGAGTTTGAGACCAGCCTGGCCAACATGACGAAACCCCATCTCTACTAAAAATACAAAAATTAGCTGGACATGGTGGTGGGCACCAGTAATCCCAGCTACTCGGGAGGCTGAGACAGGAGAATTGTTTGAACCCAGGAGGTAGAGGTTGCAGTGAGCCAAAATTGTTCCACTGCACTCTAGCTAGCCTGGGTGACAAAGCAAGACTCCATCTCAAAAAAAAAAAAAGAAAAAAAAAAAGGAAATGTGACTCAGAGAAGGGGGATTTGTAAGGACATCCAATGTTGGAGTGGGACCCAAAGTTTGGGCCAATGTGAAAGGAGAAAACTGTAGAAAACAGAAGAGAGGGAGGAGGAGGAAGAGGAGGTCATGGTGAGAGGGGAGGGTAAAATGAAAATGAAGTAATCCAGTTGGAGAGAAGTCAGGACCAGGATTCAGTCAGTGCCAGAGAGTAGAGATGGAGAGTCAAGTTGCGTGGTCTTAGACCTTCACGAGGCTGGGCTCAAGTTCCTGACCCTGTGTTCTGTGAAATACTCTTACATCCTTCCATTAACTTTTCATTTCTGCATAAGCATATTTGAGAGTTTTGGTTATCTGTAACCCTGAATAAACAACAATTGGCACTAAACCAATAATGTAAATTTTCTTGTTCTTTTTTTTTTTTTTTAGACAGAGTTTTGCTCTGTCGCCCAGGTTGGAGTACAGTGGCACGATCTCACGACCTCAGCTCAATGCAACCTCCGCCTCCTGGGTTCAAGCGGTTCTCCTGCCTCAGCCTGCTGAGTAGCTGAGACTACAGGTGCACGCCACCACGCCTGGTGAATATTTGTATTTTTAGTAGAGATGGGGTTTCACCATGTTGGCCAGGCTGGTCTTGAAGTCCTGATGTCAAGTGATCCACCCATCTCAGCCTCCCAAAGTGCTGGGATTACAGGCGTGAGCTACCACACCCAGCCTGTTGTTCTTTCTTGAAGTAGATTTTGTTTTTTAGAGCAGTTTCAGGTTCACAGCCAAATTGGCTGGAAGGTACAGCGATTTCTCATATATTCCCTGTCCCTACATATACACACTCCTCCACTATCAACAACACTACCAGAGTGGTATTTGTTACAACTGATGAACCTACATTGAACTCTAAGTCCAGAGTTTACATTAGGGTTCACTCCTGGTATTGTACATTCTATATGTTTTTTTTTTTTTTGAGACAGGGTCTTGCTCTGTCACCCAGGCTGGAGTAGAGTGGCATAATCTTGGCCCACCACAACCTCTGCCTCCCAGGCTCAAGTGATTCTCCTGCTTCGGCCTCCCGAGTAGCTGGGATTACAGGTGTGTGCCACCACGCCCAGCTAATTTTTGTATTTTTAGTAGAGACGGGATTTCATCTTCTTGGCCAGGCTGGTCTTGAACTCCTGACCTTGTGATCCACCCGCTTCGGCCTCCCAAAGTGCTGGGATTACAGGTGTGAACCACCGCACCCCGCCCCTTCTACATGTTTTGACAAATGTGTAATGACATATATCCACCCTCACAGTGTCATACAGTAATTTCACTGCCCTACAAAATCCTCTGTGCTCTATTTGTCTCTTTATCCCCTCTGAACTCTGGTGATCACTGACCCTTGTACTGTCTCCATAGTTTTGCCTTTTCCAGAATGTCATATAGCTGGGCCTAGTGTAGGGGCTCACGTTTGTAATCCTAGCACTTCGGGAGGCTGAGGTGGGAGGATGGTTTGACCCCAAGAGTTTGAGATCAGCCTGGGCGACATAGTGAGATTGCATCTCTACAAAAAGCGAAAAAGAAAAAATTAGCCAGGTGAGGTGGTGCATGCTCGTAGTGCTAGCTGCTTGGGAAGCTGAGGTGGGAGGATCATTTGAGCCTGGGAGTTTGAGGTTACAGTGAGCTATTATCATCCTACTGCATGCCAGCCTGGGGGACAGAGTGAGACCCTGTCTCAAAACAAATAACCCCTGCCCCCATCAAAACAACAAAAAAGCAAAACGTCATATACTTGGACCCATGCAGTGTATAGCCTTTTCAGACTGGCTTTTTTCACTTGGCGATGTGCTTTTAAGTTTCCTTCAAGTTTTTTCATGGCTTGATAGCTCATATCTTTTTTTTTTTTTTTTTTTTTTGAGATGGAGTTTCTCTCTTGTTGCCCAGGCTAGAGTGCAGTGGCGCGATCTTGGCTCACTGCAATTGCCTCCCTGGTTCAAGTGATTCTTCTGTCTCAGCCTCCTGAGGAGCTGGGATTCCAGGCATGCACCACCACGCCCGGCTAATTTTGTATTTTTAGTAGAGATGGGGTTTCTCCAAGTTCGTCAGGCTGGTCTTGAACTTCCAACCTCAGGTGATCTGCCCGCGTCGGCCTCCCAAATTGCTGGGATTACAGGTGTGAGCCACCGTACCTGGCCCCCATTTCTTTTTCTTGAATAATTTTGTTGTTCTTTTAAATTAAGATAAGAAAAAATTCTTGATTTGAAAGTACTTCCTCTCTTAACTGGAGTAAAACAGCTCCATACCCTGTAGAAAATCCGTAGTGCTGAAGGATGTACCATTAAAATTAAGTTAAAATGACAAATGGTTGTGGCATTTTCTTTAAAACTAATAACTCGTTTTTGTATTAAATATATGGATTTTTGAATGGATTTTTAAACTGTCATTTCTTTTGTTAACAGAAAAAAGGAAAAGGGACTGGAATGACCAGAATGATTAGGGAATGGCCCTAAAATATGTTAATATATATCTAAATGAATTCATCCTTCAGGTGTAGTTACTTGATAATGTTGATTTTGTTGGCAAGAAATCCTTATTTGTGAATGTAATTATTATTGTGGTATTTTTGGTATCTTGTGGATGCAAATACCACGTGATGTAAAATTTGAGATACTGGCATTTGAACACCTTCTCCAAACAGGAATGGCCTTTTTTCCCCCACTTTATTCACATAACTGCTATTTTGAGATGGAGTTTCATTCTTGTTGCCCAGGCTGGAGTGCAGTGGCACGGTCTTGGCTCACCGCAACTTCTGTCTCCTTGGTTCAAGTGATTCTCCTGCCTCAGCCTCCCAAGTAGCTGAGATTACAGGCGCTTGCCACCATGCCTGGCTAATTTTTGTATTTTTGGTAGAGATGGAGTTTCGCCGTGTTGGCCAGGCTGATCTCAAACTCCTGACCTCAGGTGATCCGGCCACTTTGGCCTCCCAAAGTGCTGGGATTATAGGGGTGAGCCACCTTGCCCGGCCACATAACTTTTATTTGAAAGAGATTCTGGGGTTATATCAAAGAAGACTGGGAGCTGACTTGACAGCACTTTAATGGAAATACGTGAATGGAATATGGCTGTGGAGATGCCTGTGGGACACACCATGGTGCGTGGGATGAGGACAGCCTGGATGGGAACTGAGGAATGGGAAGATAAGAAGCAAGAGAATGTAGGAAAGAGGCAAGAAGTCAGAGGACTGCAAAGAAAACAAAATCTACATGCCGTCTAACGATGAAATCTACATGTAGTCCAGATTAATGATTGACTGATGCATACAAAATACTTAGCAAGAATCTCTCAGCCTCTGGTTTCCTCTAAGGTGCTTCTCGTCTGCAAAAGCAATAGTTGCATGGGGGCTTGCACCACCTTGGGGTTATTATGGCTTTCAGCATCTGAGTTCTCTTCATGTACACCTGAAACCCCTGGGGATCTCATATTTCCGTGTATTCCTGGGCCTCAAGTATAGAGAATTACTTTATCACTAACAGGAACCAAAACCTAAGAAGAGACAGGGGTGGATTTGAGGGAGACTGAGAATTACTGCCCAGGACAGCCCTGCACTGCTAACTTGATAAAAGCTGTGATCAGTGACAGATGCTATGAGACTGGCCTCAGAGGAAAGAAAAGGAGGAAAAGAGAAAACAAATGACCGTGGAACCAGGAAGCAGAGAGGTGAAATGGTGCTTGTTATCCATCTGCAGCGCGGGAGTGAACAGGAGACTTAGGCTGGGTCATTCATAATAACTCACGCCCCTGCCCTACAGTCAGTGGACTAATGTGTAGGCACATGACTCAGGCTAGCCAATCAGTGTTTCAAAGTTGGAGGTGGGGGATATTTCAAAGTTGGAGGTGGAAGACAGAACGTTTATTTTTTTCTCCCTGGTTACAAGGTTATTAGGGGTGAGCCCAGGATGGCAAGTGGCCACCGTGTGAAGGATCCTGTGCACAACAGACATGCCCAGCATGGAAAGACAAGCAAAGATGAGAGCACACAAGAATTCTGATCACATGACCCTGGTTCTCAATGTCCCTAGAGCCAGCTCCACCTCTATCCATCTTTGCTTTGGTAATGGGAGCCTTTATATACCCCCTTTATGCTCAAATTATCTAGAATTGAATTATAGCCACTTGCAAACGAGTCCTTATGGATATAGGTTCAGATAGATGTTGCTAGTTATTGCCCGGTGTATTAGTCTGTTCTCACACTGCTAATAAAGACATACTTGAGACTGGGTAATTTATGAAGAGAAAAGTTTAATGGACTCACAGTTTCACATGGCTGGGGAAGCTTCACAATCATGGCAGAAGGTGAAGAAGGAGCAAATCCATGTCTTACATGGTAGCAGGCAAGAGCGCTTGTGCAGGGGAACTCCCATTTATAACGCCATCAGATCTCGGGAGACTTATTCACTACCATGAGAAAAAGTATGGGGGTAATTGCCCCCATGATTCAACTGTCTCCACCTGGCCCTGCCCTTGCCACATGGGGACTATTAGAATTCAAGGTGAGATTTGAGTGGGGACACAGCTAAACCATATCACCCAGGATATTTAACTCAAAAGAAAATAACAGGAGGGATCAGGCAGGGTTTCGTTGTTGCTGCTGTTGTTGAGATGGGATGTCTCTGTCACCCAGGTTGGAATGCAGTGGCACGATCATAGCTTGTTACCGTAGGTAGCTAGCCAGGCATGAGTGGGGCAGGAGAGGGTCCCCCCACCCCACCAGCAATGTCAGGCGACCATCAGGTGATGATCAGGCAGTTGTCACACTGCCTCTCTAACGTAATAATTGGTCGCAGTCATCGCCAGGGAAAGGCAGTTTCACAATAGATTAAAAACACCTGTAACTGGTGATCGGCAACTTCTCAACAAGTCTCAGGAGCTGGGCGAGTGAGTTCAAGCATGCGCATTAAGAGGCAAAATGGTGGCGTTTAATTGGTATATAACCTTCCAGGAGCATTCCACCGGAAAAGAGATGCAAGACGCCAGAGGCCAGGAGCATTCCACTGGAAAAGAGATGCAAGACGCCAGAGGTAGGCCAGCATATTAAACCCCAAGTCCTGGGTCAAATGGGACACTTGACTTCCAAGGTGTCTGCTTGGTCTTCTTCCAAGTGTAGTTTATTTTCTTTTCATTCCTGCTTTGAGGCTTTTAAAAAAACTCACTCCTGCTCTAAAACTTGCCTCGATCTCTTTTGCCTTATGTCCCTCAGTTGAATTCTTCTGAGGAGGCAAGAATTGAGGTTGCTGTAGTAACAAGCTCACTGCAGCCCTGAACTCCTGGGTTCAAGCAGTCCTACTTCAGCCTCCCTAGTAACTAGGACTATAGGCATGAACCACCACTCCCAGCTAATTGAATTTTTTAAAACATAGAGTAGGGTCTCACTATGTTGCCCAGGCTGGTCTCAAACTCCTGGGTTCAAGCGGTCCTCCCACCTCAACCTCCCAGAGTGTTGGGATTACGTGAGTGAGCCATTGCACCTGGCTAGGCTTTTTATTAAAAACCCATGGCCTACATGTTTTTCTTGTTATATTTATTAATGTTTTGCTTTGTATTCGGAGTGCTGAAGTGTCCCTTTGGGATACTGGGTTCTCCGGGAGTTCCTCCTGAGGGGCATCCTGGGGCTTGTCTTTCTTTGGTGACCTACCTGTGTTGTGCTTACCAGTTACAGCCATGTGGCCTTGGGGCAGGGGTGTCTTCATTGCAATGAAACGATAAAATATCTTGTTCTTTTTTTTTTTGAGACTCTTGCTATAGTCGCCCAGGCTGGAGTGCAGTGGCACGATCTCAGCTCACTGCAAACTCCGCCTCCCAGGTTCAAGTGATTCTCCTGCCTCAGCCTCCCAAGTAGCTGGGATTACAGGTGTACACCGCCACACTAGGCTAATTTTTTGTATTTTAGTAGAGACAGAGTTTCACCATGTTGCCCAGGCTGGTCTGAAACTCCTGAGCTCAGGCAATTCACCCGCCTTGGCCTCCCAAAGTGCTAGAATTACAGGCGTGAGTCACTGTGCCCGTCCTGAATGTTTTGTTCTTAAGTAACCCCTGTTGGCTTATGAGCCATTTCATTTGCTTAACAATCCTGCTTCACATTAGGTTATGCATGCAAGCTACCCATCCTTCTAATGAGATGTTCTCCTGATGCAGCCCCAGGCTTTGACATTATTGGCCCAAGGAAGAGGTTTCTTGGCTGTGATCATAAAATAGGCCTTTTAGTGCCCCATGCCTATATGTGGTAGTGGACGATGGTACCATCCCCAGTGCCTATTGGAAGAGGATTGGATTATTTCTGGCATTTCATATATAGACATATTTGGAATTTAGTGTAACTGACCACATCAGATGTACACAGTTATCCTGATGAAATAACTGTGTGCATCTGATGTGGTCAGTTACTAACACCAAAAATGGTAAGGAGATTACTACCAAGTCCCCATTTAGAAGGAAATCCAAGATGCTCACTCACCCACATTCTCTGGACAGCAAGGAATCTAGGCTTTTGGATGGAACTGCCTGCTGTTTTGAACAGAAGAGCAACAGGTGGGTTGATAGTTCCTGGAGTATTGTTGGCCTTGGAACACAGAGAGTAGAGTTTAAGAAGGGAAATAGGGAAGCCGAATTGGGAGGATGACATACAAGTTAAGGTGGGTGGACAAAGATATCTCAGAACTTGGGTTGAGGCTAGCAAATAATGAAGAAAGTGTCCGGAACTCTGCATGGAGGAGATTGCATATGATGCCTACATGCATCAGAGGAAGACTAGCCATTTTGGTTACCTTCTGCTTCTGTGTCTTGGGTCTTTCTAGTAGGAATATTGCTTAACTTTTACCGGTTTCAGAGAGTTGCTGCATGAGGCAGGTTTGTGTGGGCTATGCCTGACTGCAGCCCTTCTCAGGTAATCTTTTCTTTCTTTTTTTTTTTTTTTTGAGACGTAGTTTTGCTCTTGTTGCCTAGGTTGGAGTGCAATGGTGCAATCTCGGCTCACTGCAACCTCTGCCTCCTGGGTTCAAACGATTCTCCTGCTTCCCCCTCCCGAGTAGCTGGGATTACAGGTATGCACCACCACACCCAGCTAATTTTGTATTTTTAGTAGAGATGAGGGTTCTCCATGTTGGTCAGGCTGGTCTCGAACTCCCGACCTCAACTGATCCACCTGCCTCGGCCTCTCAAAGTGCTGGGATTACAGGCGTGAGCCACCGCACCCAGCCAAGGGCATCTTTTCTTCGCACAACTGTGACTAATGGACAATGGGCCACAAAATCTCACTACACTCCTCTTTGGTACACTGATGAGATAAAGTGTTGACACCTGACTTAAGTGGGGGGGCGGTGCATCAATATGAGGCACTAAGCCAATCAGAGCCTGCTCTAGGAATGTGAATTAAGATACACGGAAATGTTCTGGTTGCTGCTGGGTTCTAAATCTGAGAAATAATGAATCAGAGCTGGGACTGGTAGTCATCCCTTAAGAGGAGCACACAGTTGAAACGGATTTAAGTAGGAGAGAGGAATGGAGTCATTGTACACAGATGCCTCTCGTGCTCCAGTTCCTGGTTCCAGTTTCCATGAGGCCTGAACACACTTTGTTTCCTGTTCTTGAATTCCCTGTAATCTGCGTATCCTTGCAGTCATGCCCCCTTTTCCCAAGAGCTGATTCAACAGGGCTTCTCTTCTTTATGACCAAAAGACCATTGACTAGAACAGATGTTAAGAACATGATGAGTGTGACAGCTACTAAGTACAGAAAGCAGCCTGATGAACCACTCAGCAGGCCAGGGTGGCTACAATTGCACGTGTGTGTGTATGTTTACAGGGAGGGGCGTTAAATCACTAGAGATGAAGGACCCCCCCCCCCCCATAACCATCTTCTCTTTCCCATCTTCGTTCCTTGGCTGCTCTCCATCTCCTGGCCCCAGCTGCTAAGAGCTATTTCTAGATGAAGTCAGCAAACGGTTTCTGTTTCTAAGACTCTGAGTCCAGAATCCCCTGCTCAGGAATGTCCCCTTTGCCCTCACCATGTGCACTCCTCCTCTCTCCCTTTCTCTGTATCACCTCTTCACCTTATGGAATTGTCTTATCCCTCAGGGTTTTTTGACATTTTGAGAAAATGAAGTAGAACATTAAACTCCTGCAGCAGTGTCTCTCTCTGGAGGGGTGGGAGGCAGAGAGCAGCTCTCTGCAAGGACTTCATATCTCCTCCGCCAGGAAGCTCCCTAGCTCCATCCTTGGTTAAACTCTTTGAAGCTCCAGGGTCTTCCCAAATTCAGACAAACTTGGGTCAAGGTTGCACAGTCTGCGTCTGTAGGTGGGATGGTAAGATGAGGGCACAGGGGTTGGAAGGGGGCAGAGGGCCCAGCTATCCTCACCTCAGTCACAGTGGTCGTCGGGAAGGTGCTGTTGTCATAAATCCAGCCATTGATGCAGGGCTCTATGGCCCCATGTTGTTGGCCTCTGTGTCATTAGGAAAAGGTGGTCCCCACTGGGAGGAGGTGAAGTGGAGGCAGGACTGAGGCCACACCAGCCAGTTTTGCGGCAGCCAAGCCTCCAGCCACCTGTCCTTGCTGAGGGTGGGGGTGGCAGGGGTTGGGTGTGGAGAGGCAGTGGCAGTGAAGTTTTGCAGAGTAGTGTGCAAACACAGGAGGAACACTGGGAGGACCACCAGGGTGACTTGGATCTGCTGGAAGTAGCTGACACCCCCCATTTGCTGCATGAGGTCATTGAAGGCCATGGAACTAGGCCTGGTCAAGTGACTGGGGGCTGGGTCTGCAAATCAAGCAACCTGTTTCCTTTCTTCCAGTGGACGGGGAGGAGAGGGGCTGCCTTTGTTTCCTGCAATCATCAGTTCCTGGGTCTGCTGTAGCCCTAGGCCCCCTAATGGCCAGCAGTAGGTTTTTTTTTTTTTTTTTTTTTTTTTTTTTTTTTTTTTTTTTTTTT
>NC_045446.1:10678493-10868659 GCF_002776525.5 Piliocolobus tephrosceles | reverse complement strand
GAGACTAGGATTGCAACCCCTGCTTTTTTTTGTTCTCCATTTGCTTGGTAGATCTTCCTCCATCCCTTTATTTTGAGCCTATGTATGTCTCTGCATGTGAGATGGGTCTCCTGAAGACAGCAGACTGATGGGTCTTGACTCTTTATCCAGTTTGCCAGTCTGTGTCTTTTAATTGGAGCATTTAGTCCATTTACATTTAAGGTTAATATTGTTATGTGTGAACTTGATCCTGCCATTATGATATTAACTGGTTATTTTGCTCATTAGTTGATGCAGTTTCTTCCTAGCCTCGATGGTCTTTACATTTTGGCATGTTTTTGCAATGGCTGGTACCGGTTGTTCCTTTCCATGTTTAGGGCTTCCTTCAGGGTCTCTTGTAAGGCAGGCCTGGTGGTGACAAAATCTCTAAGCATTTGCTTATCTGTAAAGAATTTTATTTCTCCTTCACTTATGAAACTTAGTTTGGCTAGATATGAAATTCTGGGTTTAAAATTCTTTTCTTTAAGAACGTTGAATATTGGCCCCCACTCTCTTCTGGCTTGTAGAGTTTCTGCCGAGAGATCTGCTGTCAGTCTGATGGGCTTCCCTTTGTGGGTAACCCGACCTTTCTCTCTGGCTGCCCTTAAGATTTTTTCCTTCATTTCAACTTTGGTGAATCTGGCAATTATGTGTCTTGGAGTTGCTCTTCTGGAGGAGTATCTTTGTGGCGTTCTCTGTATTTCCTGAATTTGAATGTTGGCCTGCCCTGCTAGGTTGGGGAAGTTCTCCTGGATGATATCCTGTAGAGTGTTTTCCAATTTGGTTCCATTTTCCCCCTCACTTTCAGGCACCCCAATCAGACGTAGATTTGGTCTTTTTACATAATCCCATACTTCTTGCAGGCTTTGTTCATTTCATTTTCTTCTTTTTTCTTTTGGTTTCTCTTCTCGCTTCATTTCATTCATTTGATCCTCCATCGCTGATACTCTTTCTTCCAGTTGATCGGGTCGGTTACTGAAGCTTGTGCATTTGTCACATATTTCTCGTGTCATGGTTTTCATCTCTGTCATTTCGTTTATGACCTTCTCTGCATTAATTAGTCTAGCTGTCAATTCTTCCACTCTTTTTTCAAGATTTTTAGTTTCTTTGCGCTGGGTACGTAATTCCTCCTTTAGCTCTGAGAGGTTTGATGGACTGAAGCCTTCTTCTCTCATCTCATCAAAATCATTCTCTGACCAGCTTTGATCCGTTGCTGGCGATGGGCTGTGCTCCTTTGCAGGAGGAGATGCGCTCTTATTTCTTGAATTTCCAGCTTTTCTGCCCTGCTTTTCCCCCATCTTTGTGGTTTTATCTGTCTCTGATCTTTGATGATGGTGACGTACTGATGGGGTTTTGGTATAGGTGTCCTTCCTGTTTGATAGTTTTCCTTCTGACAGTCAGGACCCTCAGCTATAGGTCTGTTGGAGATTGCTTGAGGTCCACTCCAGACCCTGTTTGCCTGGGTATCAGCAGCAGAGGTTGCAGAAGATAGAATATTGCTGAACAGCAAGTGCACCTGTCTGATTCCTGCTTTGGAAGCTTCCTCTCAGGGGTGTACTCCACCCTGTGAGGTGTGGGGTGTCAGACTGCCCCTAGTGGGGGATGTCTCCCAGTTAGGCTACTCAGGGGTCAGGGACCCACTTGAGCAGACAGACTGCCCCTTCTCAGATCTCAACCTCCGTGTTGGGAGATGCACTGCTCTCTTCAAAGCTGTCAGACAGAGTCGTTCGCGTCTGCACAGGCTTCTGCTCCTTTAGCTGAGCCCTGTCCCCAGAGGCGGAGTCTACAGAGACAGGCAGGTTTCCTTGAGCTGCTGTGAGCTCCACCCAGTTCGAGCTTCCCAGCGGCTTTATTTACCTACTTAAGCCTCAGCGATGGCAGGCGCCCCTCCCCCAGCCTCGCTGCTGCCTTGCGGTTAGATTGCCGCAGACTGCTGTGTTAGCAAGGAGGGAGGCTCCCTGGGCGTGGGACCCTCCCGGCCAGGTGTGGGATATATTCTCTGGTGTGCCGGTGTTACAGCGCAGTATTGGGGTGGGAGTTACCCGATTTTCCAGGTGTTGTGTGTCTCAGTTCCCCTGGCTAGGAAAAGGGACTCCTTTCCCCCTCGCGCTTCCCAGGTGAGGCGATGCCTCGCCCTGCTTCAGCTCTCGCTGGTCAGGCTGCAGCAGCTGACCCGCACGGATTGTCCGGCACTCCCGAGTGAGATGACCCCAGTACCTCAGTCGAAAATGCAGAAATCACTGGTTTTCTGTGTCGCTCGCGCTGGGAGATGGAGACTGGAGCTGTTCCTATTCGGCCATCTTGCTCCGCCCCGATCTTTTTTTTTTTTTTTTTGAGATGAAGTTTCACTCTTGTTGCCTAGGCTGGAGTGCAGGAGTGCAATGGCGTGATCTCGGCTCACTGCAACCTCTGCCTCCTGGGTTCAAGTGATCCTCCTGTCTCAGCCTCCCAAGTAGCTGGGATTACAGGTGCCTGCCACCATGCCTGGCTAATTTTTGTATTCTTAGTAGAGACGGGGTTTCACCACGTTGGCTAGGCTGGTCTCAAACTCTTGATCTCAGGTGATCCGCCTGGCTTGGCCTCCGAAAGTGCTGGGATGACAGGTGTGAGCCACCATGCCCGGCCCAGTAGTTTTTATAACTTCTTTTGAAGCACCAAGTTAAACTGACTCAAGAGTCAGACATTTAATTATAAGACTCATCAAGTCAATCGTTTGTTCCAGGAAGTCAAATGGGCAAGTAAAGTTGGATCTGGCGGAGGAAAGTACCCTCCTGTGAGGGAGGGACGTGTTTGAGCCTCTTCACCACCCTGGAACAGGTAGGGAGGAAGGGAAAGCACCCAGGGTGAAGCGGAGCTCAAGACGGTGTGAGCATGAAGCCTGAGCTGAGCTCTCCTGTCTCAGGGCCGGGTCCTAACTCACTCTGAGCCAGACTGAACTGGGGAGACTCTGAAGGGCCCACGTAGAAATGCTGTGGTGCGTGGGCTTTGGCATCCCTTAACCTGCGAGCATTGCCTCTGCGCGGATCCTAGAGTCTGGGCCTTCAGCCCTAGTCGAGGGCCAGGCCACAGCTCAACCTTCACTTGCAGGAGGAAGTCTTTGTCAGAGGTGTGTCAGCAGGGTCTCTTTTCTCATTAGAATATCCTCTCTAATCCACTCCCATTTTTTTCCCCCTTTCCAGAATTGTACCAGTATATGTGACATGATAAACAGCCATCAGGTGCTTTCACATTCTTCAAGGGTCTGGGCATATTGGGGTCTGTGCCGTGAACAGGGCCCAGGTGAATCCAGGTGTTCTGACATCTTGGCCCCTGTGATGGACTGAATTCTGTCCCCCTCATTCCTATGTTGAAGCCCTAACCCCCAATGTGACTATATTTGGAAATAGAACCTTTAAGGAGGTAATGAAGGTGAAGTGAGATCATGGGGTGGGGCCCTATCCAGTGTGACTGGTATCCTTACAAGCAGAGAGAGAGACAGCAGGGTGGGAGGCACGTGCTCGGAGGAAAGGCCATGTGAGGACATGGTGGGAAGGCGGCCATCTGCAAGCCAAAGAGAGGCCTCAGGAGAAACCAAACCTAATGACAGCTTGATTGTGGACTTCCAGCCTCCAGAGCTGTGAGAAAATAAATTTCTGTTGTTTAAGCCACCCAGCCTGTGGTATTTTGTTATGGCAGCCCAAGGCTGTCACTTATATCTGTAATGTAACTCAATTCTAGCCAAGAAATGTGGCAGGAAGCCCACTGTGGGGGAGGTGGCTTTTGGGAAAGGTCTTCAAAAGAGATGTCTTGCTCTTCTAAACAGATATGTGAGGAGTCACTTCCTTTGATGCCTTTGGATGCTGTGTGAGGGGATGATGCCTGTAGCCCTGACAGACCTCTTGCTGTCATGAGGGAAATTGTTGACCTGCTGAGGAGAGGGTTGAAAAGAACCTGGATCCATGATGATGTTGGGTGCCTAAATCATGGAAGCTAACGAATCTGCTTTTTTTTTTTTTTTTTTTTTTTTTTGGAGGCAGGGCTTAAGCCAGTTAGTTTTGTGTCACTTACAACTGAAAGAGTCCTGGCTGATACTTCCATCATAAGAGCCATAACCTGGGCTGGGCGTGGTGGCTCACACCTGTAATTCCAGCACTTTGGGAGGCCGAGGTGGGCGGATCATGAGGTCAGGAGTTTGAGACCAGCCTGGCCAACATAGTGAAACCCCATCTCTACTAAAAATACAAAAAAAATTAGCTAGGCGTGGTGGCGGGCACCTGTAATCCCAGCTACTCAGGAGGCTGAGGCAGAAGAATTGCTTGAACTCAGGAGGCAGAGGTTGCAGTGAGCCGAGATCACACCACTGCACTCCAACCCGGGCAAGTAGAGCCAAACTCCGCTCTACTAAAACAAACAAACAAACAAACAAACAAAAAGAGCCGTAACCCGGAAGCACAGGGAAACTGAAGCACAGGGAAACTGAAGCCAGGGAAACTGAAGCCAGGGAAGCCTCTTAGGCTGAGTGATAGAATGGCTGTATTAGTTAGGGTTGTTGGGTGTAAACAACAAAAACAGACTGTGGCTAATGTAAGCTGTAGAAAAATCACTGGAAGGATAATGGGCTGCTCATGGAATTGATGAGAATCTGGCTCAGAAATGGGCAGGAGCTGAGGGTGGCCAGGAAACAGTTTGGCTAGGACTCCACTGGAGTATTCCCTGGAGGTTTCCATTCCTCCCTGGACCCTCACATGCTGTTGTGTGTCATTTCCCAAATGTTCCTGCAGCTTTGTGTTCTATTGCAAGAGTCAAGGCCCTAGTTGGGAGTATTAGTTATTTGCAAATGGTTCATGCACCTGAGTAAAACTTTATTAGGGTTTAGTATATGCAATAAAATGCATCAATTTTAGGGGTACATTTTTACAAGTTCTGACAATTTTTTTTAAGACAGTCTCGTTGTGTTGCCCAGGCTGGAGCGCATTGGTGCGATCTTGGCTCACTGCAACGTCGCCTCCTGGGTTCAAGAGATTCTCATGCCTTAGCCTCCTGAGTAGCTGGTACTACGGGTGTGAACCACCACGCCTGGTTAATTTGTGTATTTTTAGTAGAGATGGGGTTTCACCATGTTGGCCAGGCTGGTCTCAATCTCCTGACCTCAGGTGATTAACCTGCCTCGACCTCCCAAAGTGCTGGGATTACAGTCAGCTCTGATAAATTTTTATACCACATAACCACTATATAGAACATTTTCATCTCCTGCCTCTCCCACCACAGCAATGCCCTAGTACTGTATCCCAGCCAATTCTCATCTTCTACCCTAGGCAATAGATTTGTCTTTTCTGGAGTTTCAAATGAATGATATCATACAATATATCCTTTTTTGTGTCTGGCTTCTTTTGCTCAGCAAAATGTTGTTGAGATTCATCCACCTTGTAGGATGCCAGTAGTTCATTCTCTCTCTCTCTTTTTTTTTTTTTTTGAGATGGAATCTCGCTCTGTTGCCAGGCTGGACTGCAGTGGCACGATCTCCGCTCACTGCAACCTCCACCTCCCGGGTTCAAGAGATTCTCCTGCCTCGGCTTCCCAAGTAGCTGGGACTACAGGTGCGTGCCACCACGCCCAGCTAATTTTTGTATTTTTAATAGAGACAGGGTTTCACCATGTTGGCCAGGATGGTCTCGATCTCTTGACCTTGTGATCTGCCCACCTCGGCCTCCCAAAGTGCTGGGATCACAGGTGTGAGCCACCACACCTGACCTCATTCCTTTTTAATACTGAATAGTATTCCATTTTATGTACAACCACAGTTTGCTTATTCATTCACCTGTTGATGAACATTTGTGTTGTTTCCAGTTTTTGGCTATTATAAAGAAAGCTGCCGGCCGGGCGCGGTGGCTCAAGCCTGTAATTCCAGCACTTTGGGAGGCCGAGACGGGCGGATCACGAGGTCAGGAGATCGAGACCATCCTGGCTAACACGGTGAAACCCCGTCTCTACTAATAAAATACAAAAAATCTAGCCGGGCGAGGTGGCGGGCGCCTGTAGTCCCAGCTACTCAGGAGGCTGAGGCAGGAGAATGGCGGGAACCCGGGAGGCGGAGCTTGCAGTGAGCTGAGATCCGGCCACTGCACTCCAGCCTGGGTGATAGAGCGAGACTCCGTCTCAACAAAAAAAAAAAAAAAAAAAAGCTGCCATGAACGTTTGTGTATAGTGAGGGGACATGTACTTTCGTACCTCTTGGGTAAACACCTAGAAATAGAAGTGCTGGGTCATATATTTAACTTTATCAGAAACTGTCAAGTTGTTTTCCAAAGTGTTTCCAAATTTTACATTTCTACCAGCAATGGATGAGAGTTCCAGTTATTCCGCATTCTTGTCGACATCTCGGTATGGCCGGTCTTTTACGTTTTAGCCATTTATATGAATATGAAGAGACATCTCATTGTGGTCTAACTTGCATTTTCCTGATGACTAATGATGTTGAGCATGTTTTCATGTGCTTATTGGCTCTTCATATACCTACCATGGTGAAGCGTATGTGTAATTTTTTTTGCCTATGTTTGAATTGGGGTGTTTGACTTCTTTTTATTGAGTTGTAGGAGTACTTTTTATATTCTGCAGATTTGTTTGCATAGCGCTCTCCTCTCCTGAGAAATCTTGGCTATCCTGAACTTCTCTTTTATTCTCCTCAGCTCAGTGAGGTTGCTGGCTCTGTTTGAATTCTACCTCTCCACACTGAAGTCCAGAAGTTGCTCCCAGGAAGAAAGCCTGGGTGATAAAAGTTGATGCAAAAGTAATTGCAGGCTTTGCAATTAAAAGTAATGACAAAAACCACAATTACTTTTGCATCAACCTAATAGTAGGCTTTAAATAATCTGTTTGCCTTCTCACAGAAATTACAGTCCTGCGCTGCCTGCTGCCTGTCATCCAATGTGTGAATCTCGTTATTTTCCACATTTTCTTCAGTTTTCTAGTTTTTTTTTTTTTGAGATGGAGTCTCACACTGTCGCCTAGACTGGAGTGCAGTGGCATGATCCCGGCTCACTGCAACCTCCGCCTCCCGGGTTCAAGTGATTCTCCTTGGCTTAGCCTCTAAAGTAGCTGGGATTGCAGGCTCCTGCCACCACACCCGGCTAATTTTTTTATTTTTATTTTTTATTTTTAGTAGAGACGGGGTTTCGCTATGTTGGCCAGACTGGTCTCGAACTCCTGACCACATGATCCGCCCGCCTGGGCCTCCTAAAGTGCTGGGATTACAGCCATGAGCCACCATGCCTGACCCAGTTTTCTAGTTTTTTACAATGGGAGAGTTGTTGTGGAAGTTTGTTATTTCCTGATGACTGGAACTTTTCCTTTTCCATTCTGAATGCATTTAAAACAACAGTGTTCCTTGTGTAATTGAAAGTGTCTTTCTTCCTCTCTAAAGGGGGATGCGGGGTAGCCAGGAGAGGGAGAAACTTCCATTCGTCTGGCTTCTTGTTTCCTTATGGAATAAGGAGTGGGTTATTTGGTGAATTTGGGAGAAAGAACAGGGCATGTATAGCTACCTTCTTCTTTTCTTTTGGACGCTCTTTACCTTCAGAGAGCATGTGTTTTTTATTGTTTTTGACCACATGGTGAGGTATTTGACTGCTGTGTCTCTCAATTGGTTCCATATGTGGTACAGAAGCGATGCATTGTTTTTCTTTTTTTTGAGACAGGGTCTCACTCTATCACCCAGGCTGGAGTGCAGTGGCACCATCATGGCTCACTGAAGCCTTGACCTCCTGAGCTCAAGCCGTCCTGTCACCTCAGCCTCCACGTAGCTGTGTTACTGGAAAGGAGTCCTGATCCAGACCCCAAAAGAGGGTTCTTGGACCTTACATAAGAAAGCACTTCGGGTGAGTTCATTGGATAAAGTGAAAGCAATTTTATTAGGGAAATAAGCAAACAAAACAATGTCTACTCCATAGGCAGAGCAGCCCTGAGGGCTACTGGTTGGCTATTTTTACGGTTATTTCTTGATTATATGCTAAACAAGGAGTGGATTATGTGGATTATTCATGAGTTTTCTAGGAAAGGGGCAGGCAATTCCCAGAACTGAGGCTTCCTCCCCTTTTTAGACCTTTTAGGGTACCGTTGTCGGGATGTTGCCATGGCATTTGTAAACTGTGATGTGCTGGTGGGAGTGTCTTTCAGCATCCTAATGTGTTATAGTTAGTTAGCATATAATGGGCCGTGAGGATGACCAGAGGTCACTTACATTGCCATCTTGGCTTTGGTAGGTTTCCGTGGGCTTCTTTACTGCATCCTATTTTATCAGCAGGGTCTTTATGACCTGTATCTTGTGCTACCAATCCTGCCGAACTTCTGTCTCATCCTGTGATTAAGGATGCCTAACCTTCTGGGCATGCGATCCAGTAGGTCTCAGCCTTACTTTACCCATCCCTATTAAAGATGGAGTTGCTCTGGTTTGAATGCCTCTGACAGCTGGAACCAAGTTAAAGATTTCTGAGTGATGTCTTCTTCTTTAGTTCTGTTGCAATGCCATTGTTATGCTATGCATAGAAATAAGAAAATATTGTCTTTAATGTCTTCAATCATTTCTGTTTATGGAAATGTATTTGGCAAGAAGTCGTGAGACTACAATAATATATCAGTTGTTAGGATTCTGCTTCCAACCAAGATGGAGGAACAGGGACTAGTAAATAGTAAATACTATCCTGCCTTTAATAAAAAAATCTGACAAATTAGGTTTGTATGGTAACTAATTTTGGACATTGGACAATAGGCAGTTCAGGACAGTTGTTCCTGAGAGAGGGAAACAAACAGAATGAGCTTTATGAACCAATTTACTTCCTGGAGAAACTCTGCAGGCTGCAGAACAGGGAGAGAGGGGATCTACTCAGAGCCCAGAAGTCTCCCTGCATTGAGGGAACAAAGTTGGGAGTCTGGGGAGACCCCAGTGACAAGAGTTTACAGAGCAGAGGGCTGGAGAGAAGAAAGCTGCACAGAGCACTGGAGATTTGTAGGCGGTTTTTGTTACTAATAGAATCTTCAGGTGAGTATTGGTTGATGCATACATTTGGTGCAAGAACCTAGATGATTCTTAGAGTTCACACAGGCCAGGAACAGTTTATCTTCCCACCACTAGTGACGACGAAACTCCTAGTATTCAGGGCACTGGCATAGCAAACTCAGAAAGATCACTTGAGAGGAAAAATTAGCAGCATCTCTGCTCTCACCTAACAAAGCCTAAAAGCAAGCCTTGAAAAGTAACTTATTGTGACCCAGAAAAAAGTTCAAAATAGTCTGGGTGCGGTGGCTTATGCCTGTAATCCCAGTACTTTGGGAGGCTGAGGAGGGCAGATCACCTGAGGTCAGGAGTTTGAGACTAGCCTGGCTAATATATAGTGAAAGCCATCTCTACTAAAAAATACAAAAATTAGCTGGGTGTGGTGGTGCATGCCTGTAGTCCCAGCTACTTGGGAAGCTGAGGCAGGAGAATCGCTTGAACCTAGGAGGCGGAGGTTGCAGTGAGCCACGATTGCGCCACTGTACTCCAGCCTGGGGAAGACACTGTCTCAAGGAAACAAACAAACAAAATAGTTCAAAATAAAAGCTATAGATCCCAGATCCAAGAAGGTAAATTAACTCTGATATGATAATATTATAAAAACTACACGGTGCATCATAATCAAATGCTTAGAACCAGGGATAAAGAGAAAATTGTGCTTGCAAACAGCTGGAGGAAAAAAAGACACATTAATATAAAGCAAAACATAGAAGAATAGCAGCAGATTTCTTGTCAAAAATGATGTAAGCCAGAAGACGATGGAGAAATACCTTTAAAAGCTGACAGAGAAAATCTGTCAACCTAAAACTCTCTGCCAGCAAAAATATCTTTCAAAACTGATGATAGAATCAATGCCTTTTCAGGCATACAAAAGTTGAAAAAACACAGCAGCGACAGACCTGCACTGCAAGAAATGTTAAATGAAATTAAATTTGTACTTAAAAACCACCCCACAAAGAAGATTCCAGGAACAGATGACTTAACTGATTAATTCTGTCAAACATTTAAGGAAGAAATAATACCAACTCAACACAAACACCTACAGAAAGGTGAAAAGTAGGGAATACTTCACAACTCATTCTATGAGGCCAAAATTACCCTGACACTAAAACCAGACAAAACATTACAAAAAGGGAAACTAGAGACAGGTATCTCTCATGAATATAGATGTGAAATTCTTTTTTTTTTTTTTTTGAGACGGAGTCTCACTCTGTCGCCCAGGCTGGAGTGCAGTGGCTGGATCTCAGCTCACTGCAAGCTCCACCTCCTGAGTTTACACCATTCTCCTGCCTCAGCCTCCCAAGTAGCTGGGACTACAGGCTCCCACCACCTCGCCCGGCTAGGGTTTTTTTTTTTTTTTTTTTTTTTTAGTAACGGGGTTTCACCGTGTTAGCCAAGATGGTCTCGATCTCCTGACCTTGTGATCCGCCTGTGTCAGCCTCCCAAAGTGCTGGGATGGATGTAAAATTCTTAATACAATTTTATCAAATTTAACAAAAACATATAAAAGGGATAATATATCTTGACCAAGTAGGGTTTATTCCAGAAATGCAAGATTTGTTTAACATTAAAAAAAAAATCAGTTAATATAATTCGCCATACTAATAGACTAAAAAAAGAAAAACCATATAATCATCTCAGTAGATGCAGAAAGAACATTTGATAACACTCAATATTCATTCATGATAAAACTTCTCAGCAAACTAGGCGTAAAGGGAACTTCTCAAAATAGATAAGCCGGGTGTGGTGGTACATGCCTGTAGTCCCAGCTACTCAGAGGCTGAGGAAAGAGGATCCCTTGAGCCCAGGATTTCAAGATCAGCCTGGGCAACATAGGAGGATCCCATCCCAAAAAATAATTGATAAAGGACAACTATGGAAAAAATATAGGTAACATTATACTAAATTGTGAAAGACAATGTTTTTCCCCTAAGTTCAGAGACAAAGGTATTCACTCTCACCACTTTTATTTAACAGTGTACTGGAGATTCTAGGCAATGTAATAATGCAACAAAAAGAAATGAAAGAATTCCAGAAAGGAAGAAAAAAGGAAATATACCTTTATTTGCAAATAGCATGATTGTACCAAAAATCCTGAGGAATCTACAAAAAAGCTATTGGGACTAATAAGTGATTTGAGTAAGTTTTCAGGATGCAAGTAGGATATATTAAAAACCAGTGGTATTTCTATATACTAGCAACAAACAATTGGTAATTGAAATAAGAATACCATTCATAATAACTGTTAAAGCAAAATAAGCAGGAAGCTATTAGCCTGGAATTGTTTCTGTATCCAGAAACCCTTACACAAGCAAACTGAAACTTAACCTAGAGGCATTCTTTGTAACTAATTAATTTTGAAAAACCAAAACCAAAACAGATACCAAGCTTCAGCCAATCACAAATAGTCGGTTAGTCTTTAGTTATATAACTAGGAACTTTCCACCAGATGGTACCCAAATAAGACAAATAGTGGCTGAGCATGATGGCTCATGCCTGTAATCCCAGCACTTTGGGAGGCCAAGGTGGGGGAGTAACTTGAAGCCAGGGGCTCGAGACCAGCCTGGTCAAGATGGTGAAACCCTGTCTCTACAAAGAAAACAAAACAAAACAAATGCCTACCTATAGCCAATTAAGTTATTTCTTTTTTCTTTACTTCTGTGTTCAGACTATGAAGATCTACTTGTAGTGCTTAAGTGCAGCTACATGAACCTCTTCTGATTTCAAGTGCTGCCCAATTCGTTAATGCTTTAATGCTCCAATAAAATCTGTTACATTTATTTTCTCTGAAGTTTTTCTTTTAATATAGTATTAAAAATATGAAATCTGTAGGGATAAATTTGACAAAAGATGTACAAAACCTATGCAATGAAAACACAAACTATCATTGTGAAGACCTACATAAATGGAGAACTATATCATGGATTGGGATACTCGATATTATTGATGTCAGTTTTTCCCAAGATGATTTATGATTCAACATAATACAAATGAAAATCATAGAAGTTCTCTTGGTAGAAATGTACAAGTTGATTTTAAAATTTATATGGAAATGCAAAGCATGTCGACTAGCCAAAACAACTTGGAAAAAGTTGAACAAAGTTAGAGAATCTACACTGTCTATGTTCAAGGCTAGTTACAAAGTTACATCAATTATGACAGCGTGGGATTTATGTAAAGACAAATAGATCGATGGAACAAAATAGAGTCCAGAAATAGAGCCACACATATGTAGCCAATTGATCTCCAACCAAGATGTTTAGATAATTCAATGAGGAAAAGAAAATCTTTCAACAAATGGTGCTGGAACAATTGGATATCCATATGCAAAAAGCAATGAACCACAGTCTGTTTACCTCACATCATTTACAAAAATAAATTGGATCATAGACCTAAATATAAAAGTTAAAACTATAAAACTTCTATTAAAAAAAGGAGAAAAATTGAGTGGCCTTGGGTTTGGCAAAGATTAAAAAAAAAAAGACACAAAAAGCATTAACTATAAAATCAGCAAACTGGACTTCATCACAGTTAAAAAACTTTTGTTCTTCAAAAGTCACTGTTATAAAACTGAAAAGGCAAGCTATAAACATGGAGAAAACATTTGCAAAACATATCTGGCAGGGGGCTTGTTTTTGAAATATATAAAAAGTTTCCAACTCAACAATATGAAACAATCAAAATTTTAAAATGTACAAATTTTTTAACGACACCTCACCAAAGAAGAGGTCTAGACGGAAATAAGCACGTGAACGGTTGCTTTAGATCATTAGTCTTCAGAGAAATGTAAATTAAAACTACAATCAGATACCAGTACACATTAACTAGAATGGCTTAAATTAAAAACAGCAATCAGACCAGACATGGTGACTCATGCCTATAATCCCAGCACTTTGAAAGGCCGAGGCGAGTGGATCACTTGAGGTCAGAAGTTCCAGATCAGCCTAGCCAACACGGCAAAACCCCATCTCTACTAAAAATACAAAAAAATTAGCTGGGTGTGGTGGTGTGCACCTGTAATCCCAGCTACTCAGGAGGCTAAGGCAGGAGAATTGCTTGAATCCACGAGGTAGAGGTTGCAGTAAGCAGAGATTGCACTACTGCACTCCAGCCTGGGCTACAGAGAGACTCCATCTCAAACAACAACAACAAAAGCAATCATACCAAGTTTTGGCAAAGATGTGGAACAACTGGATCTCTCATATACTGCTGGTGGGAATATAAAATGTTAAGAAAATTGTTTGGCTATTTCTTTTGTAAAATTTTGGCTGGTGTGACAACTCATGCCTGTAATCCCAGCACTTGGGGCCAGGAGTTTGAGATCAGCCTGGGTAACATGGCAAGACCCTGTCTCTACTAAAAACATGGTTTAAAATTATTAATTTATTTTTATTTTTTAGAGACAGGGTCTTGCTATATTGTCCAGGCTGGTCTTGAACTCTCGGGGTCAAGGGGTCCTCCTGCCTCAGCCTCTTGAGTTATTGGGGTTACAGGCGTGAGCCACCACATCCGGCTGTTTGGCTATTTCTTAAAAAGTTAAACATATGACTGGACGCAGTGGCTCATGCCTGTAATCCCAGCTCTTTGGGATTTGGGATCTGCTGAGGCAGGCAGATCACTAGGTCAGGAGTTTGAGACCAGCCTGGCCAACATGTTGAAACCCCATCTCTACTAAAAATACAAAAAACAAACAAAAACAACCCCCCCAAAAAACTAACTGGGCATGGTGGCGGGTGCCTGTAGTCCCAGCTACTTGGGAGGCTGAGGCTGAGGCAGGTGTCAACCTGGGAGGCAGAGCCTGCAGTGAGCCGAGATTGCGCCACTGCCCTCCAGCCTGGGTGACAGAGCAAGACCCTGTCTCAAAAAAAAAAAAAAAAAAAAAAAGCTAAACTTACGCCTTACATACTACTCAGCCATTCCACTCCTTGATATTTGAGGATAATATAATGGAAAGATGAAACTAATCTGGGGAGGAGAATCTGGTTCAAGAGAAGTAGAAACCTATGTCCACACGAAGAAGGAGCATGAGAAAACTTTTGGTGGTGATGGATATGTTCATTGTCTTGATTGTAGTGATAGTTTCATGCATGTGTTGAAATGCATCCAATTTTACACTGTAAATATGTGCAACTCAGCCTGGGCATTGTAGCAAGACCGTGTCTCTTCAAAAAAAATACCAACATTGTCTAGGAGTGGTGGTCCTTGCCAGTAGTCCCAGCTATTCAGGAGAATTGCTTAAGCCCAGAAGGTTGAGGCTGCAGTCAGCTGTGATTGCACCACTGCACTCCACCCTGGGGCCAAGAGCAAGAGCCTGTCTCAACAATACCACCACCACCACCACCACCACCTGAGCAACTGTCTGTTGTATTTCAATAAAGCTGTAAAAATATAAGATATCTTTGACTGCAAATCACAGAAAAACAAACTCACACTGGCTTAAAGTAAAAGGAGGACTTAAATTTAAATTGTTACCCTTAACAATCAGAGTAGAGGTAGATGGTACCAGTATTGATTAAATCGGTGGGGGTTAAATCATTAAACACCCAGATTAGTTCTATTTTTCCATTATATTATCCTCATTGGTTGCCTTAGTCCATGCTCTGGTTTCCCTCTGGGTTACAAGATGGCTGCCACAGTTCTGGACATCCGTCCAGACTCAACGTTGTCTGCCACTTACATCTAAACCCTACATTCAGCCCTCATAGGCTGCTTGGTCTCTTCTATGGGTGTGGTTTACATGGCACTTGCTGTTGCTACTGAAGTGCAGGATTCTCTTGGGGGAGGGTTTCGGGAGGAGCAGACCTCACTAGAATGGATCAGGAAAGTTGAGCCTCATCTAGCTTATTACTGCATTTTTTTTTTTTTTTTTTTTTTTTTTTTTTTTTTGTGAGACTCAGTCTTGCTCTTGTCGCCCAGGCTGGAGTACAGTGGTGCGATCTCGGTTCACCGCAACCTTCATCTCCCGGGTTGAAGCTTTCCCTGCCTCCACCTCCTGAGTAGCTGGGATTACAGGTGCCTGCCACCACGCCCGGCTAATTTTTGTACTTTTAGTACAGATGGGGTTTCGCCATGTTAGCCAGGCTGGTCTTAAACTCCTGACCTCAGGTGATTCGCCTGCCTCAACCTCCCAAAGTGCTGGGATTACAGGCGTGAGCCACCGCACCCAGCCATTACTACAGCATTTTTGCAGTAGAGTCCTCCACTGTCCTATGACTATGACATGAACCACATGGAGACAGTCACATGTCAGAGAACATCCAAATGATTTTCTTGAAAGAGGAGGTGCAGTGGGGCAGTGGAGTCTACCCGGTCAGTGTTTTCCTTTTGCTTCCTGCACCTATGACACAATTTTCCTTCCACAGTTTTTATTTTTTATTTTTTATTTTTTTGAGAGGGAGTCTCGCTCTGTCGCCCGGGCTGGAGTGCAGTGGCCGAATCTCAGCCACTGCAAGCTCTGCCTCCCAGGTTCACGCCATTCTCCTGCCTCAGCCTCCCGAGTAGCTGGGACTACAGGCGCCCGCCACCTCACCCGGCTAGTTTTTTGCATTTTTTAGTAGAGACGGGGTTTCACTGTGTTAGCCAGGATGGTCTCGATCTCCTGACATCGTGATCCGCCCGTCTCGGCCTCCCAAAGTGCTGGGATTACAGGCTTGAGCCACCGCGCCCGGCCTCCTTCCACAGTTTTTAAACATAAGGAATGGTAGTGGTGGGAGGGTAGCACAGAGAAGTCTAGGAGTCCCAAACTTAAGTGTCTACAAGGGCTAGTGGCTAATTTAAACTCTGTGAATCTGACAGGCTATAAGACAATAGGGAGAGGTGTGGCCTATGATTATCCAGACATTACATCCCATCCCTACAAAAATTATGGTGCATGGGAAAAAGAAACTCTCTAGTGGCCTCCCTGGAGGAATCTAGGAACAAGGGATGCGTATCAGTTTCGTATTGCTGTTGTTAACAAACTGCCACAAATTTAGTGGCTTAAAACAGTATAGATTTGTTCTCTTATAATTCTGGAGGCCAGATGTCTAAAATCAATATGTCGGTGGGGCGTAGTAGCTCACGCCTGTAATTCTTGCACTTTGGGAGGGCAAGGCAGGCAGATCACCTGAGGTCAGGAGTTCAAGACCAGCCTGGCCAACATGGTGAACCCCTGTCCCTACTAAAAATGCAAAAATTAGCAGGGCGTGATGGTGTACTCTTGTAGTCCCAGCTATTTGGGAGGCTGAGGTGGGAGGATCACTTGAACTCAGGAGGCAGCCTGGCCAACATGGCGAAACCCCATCTCTACAAAAAATACAAAAAGTAGCTGGGCATGGTGATACATGCCTGTAATCCCAGCTATTCGGGAGGCTGAGGCAGGAGAATTGCTTGAACCCAGGAGGTGGAGGTTGCAGTGAGCTGAGATCATGCCCCTGCACTCCAGCCTGGGTGACAGAGCAAGACTCTGCCTCAAAAAAAAAAAAAAAAAAAAATCAATATGTCAACCCAGCTGCGTTTCTTCTGCAGGCTTTAGGGGAGAATCTATTTCCTTGCCTTTTGGAGGCCATTTGCATTCTTTGGCTGGTGGTTCTTTTTTTTTTTTTTTTTTTTTTTAAACATCACCATATGCATTTACTTAGTGGTTTGAATGATAAGTTATTGAATGAATTGAGGTTTATGGTCTCTGTTTTGACTTGAACGTGTTTTTTGAAAATTCTTTTTGGTCCCTTCTTGCTTCACTCCACACTCTTGCTTCTGTTGTCTCAACTACTACCCACTGTGATCGCCTGCCTTTCTCTTATAAGTACTGTTGTGACCACATCGGGTCCACCCAGATAATCCAGGATAACACAACCCCGATCTCAAAATCCTTAATTTAATCACAACTGCAAAACCCCTTTTACCATGTAAGGTAACATACTCACAGGTTCCAGAGATTAGGATGTGGGCATATTTGGGGGTCATTATTCAGCCTCCCACATGATATGGAATTTAGCTATTTGGGCATCTGCTCTATACATGACCCAAATGGGTCATGCAAACTCCTGGGAAAGGGGAGAGAAGAGCCTAATTAGGGGAGGGGCTTGGAGTGGTGTGAAACTGGGGCTGTCAAGGTGGGACCTGGGATGATAGCATGGAACCCTGAGAATGTGGCTTCTGGTGAGCACTCTACAGGACCAGGCAGTTGAGGATCCTCCTGAGTGTGCCATCCTGGCCAGGAAACTGAGGTTGGCTACACGGCCCTGCCAGGCTAGCTGAGGATAGGACCTATGGTCAAAAGTGGAGATAGGCCAGGTGTGGTGGCTCATGCCTGTAATCTCAGCACTTTGGGAGGCTGAGGCGAACGGATCACTTGAGGTCAGGAGTTCAAGACCAGCCTGGCTAACATGGTGAAACCCTGTCTCTGCTAAAAATAGAAAAATTAGGCAGGTGTGGTGGTGTGTGCCTATAATCCGAGTTACCTGGGAGGCTGACATTGCAGTGAGAATCGCTTGAACCGGGGAGGCGGAGGTTGCAGTGAGCTGAGATCGTGTCACTGCACTCCAGCCTGGGCAACAGAGCAAGACACTGTCTCAGGGAAAAAAAAAAAAAAAGGGGGGAGAGCAGCTGAGGCCACTATGGTGGGGCATGACAGTGTCCTAACTCAGCCTCAGGACCAAGGCTAGCGGATGGGATCTGAGCCTGTGTTTGGGGCTGACTCCTTGGAGAGGCAAGGTCAGAAGTCACTTACTGGTGACTTAGAAGTGGGAAGAAGGTTTATGGTCAGGATGAGTATAGGAAGTCCCAGGCCAGGAGCTGGGGGAATGGATTCTGTGTGCATGGTCTGAGGTGGCTGAATCAGCACCCAGGACTTGTACCAGTTGGGGTACAGCTGAGGCAGGCTACGGCTGGCTCTGGGCAGCCTTGCTGAGGCATCTGCAGATACCAGGTGATATGAGATGAGAGACTTGCACAGAGATGAGAGACTTGCAGGAGGAACCAGGGCATGTCAGAGTTGCTGGCAGGGTCTGGAGCCAGTAGTAGGCCAAGTCAATGGTCTCAAAACCCCGGATCTGCAGAAGCAGGGCTAAATCCATGTGTCTTGTCTCCCAGTCTCAGTCCAGATGCCCCATGAGGGTCAGCCATGAGGGCAGTGCTCCCTGAGAAACTGCAGGATGAGTGGGGCTGGTGACCCTCAAGCAACCAATGGGAGCATGAGGAGTTTCGGCACCAAGGGGGAACACCAAGGCTCCAGATGTTCCAGGAGGTGAGGTGGGTTGTGGTGATTTCTGCTGTGCTCAGATTTACCCTGAGAGTCCTGTTGTCTGAGTTGCTGTGAGCTCCCCCTGGGCTGTGTGGTTTTTTTTCAGGGGATCTTCAGGCCAACCCCTCTTTCCAGATTGCCCTAACTCAACCCGAGCCCCTGGGGTCCTACCTGCAAGGCAGTGTGTACAGCTCAAGGAATGTGGACTTTCCCCCGGGAAAAGGGGCTGGCCCCGGGGGCCAGGCTGCCTACTGGGGATAGGGTTCCAGGCAGAGTGCCAGTGAGCATTTATGGCAGGGCATGGCAGGCCTCACTCCTGCCACCTGTAGGTGCGAATAGGGCTGCCTTTCTTGGGCTGCCCCAGGCTTTCCTGAAGTGAGCTCCTTTGAGGACACAGATGCTGGACATCCTGGTCTTTTCCTGACTGTAACCCTTAAATTGCCTTACCCCTAACTCATTTCACATGGTTCCTCCCATGATCATCTCCCTTCTTCCCCTATTCGTCCTTTTCAGCCCAGAAGGAAGGAGGAGAAGGGTCCTGGGGGTGAAAGAGGCTACAGTTTCAGTGCCTCACAGCTCCTGGCAGCAGAGGGGTCAGGCGCACACCTCCTGGTGCCAGATTGTCTGGATTCTAATCCTGACTCCACAATGTACCAGCTGTATGAACTGGACAGGTTACTTAATCTCTCTGTGTCTTGATGTTCTTATCTGTAAAACAGGGAATAATTGTAGTAATCTCCAAGGGTTGCTGGGAGGAGAAAATGAGTTAATATAGGCAAATGGTTTAGGACAGTGCCTGGCACATAGCGTTCCCCACAACCCCTTCCCTCTTCTCTTCCCTCCACCAGCCCAGAGCCCACAGGAGGCAGAGCAACCAAGAGAGCTCAGGTAGTGCAGCAGGCAGGATTAGGTTAGCTAGCAGGCTAATCTAGAGCGGGTTTTGAGTCCAGACCCTGTTGGAATCTAGAGATTCCATCATCCTGACCATGCTGCTAGAAGGGCCAACTTCCTGAAGTCACAGCTGTTGTCTTTTTTTTTTTTTTTTTTTAATAGAGGCAGGGTCTCGCTATGTTGCCCAGGCTGGTCTTGAACTCCTGGGCTTAAGTGATCCACCCGCCTCGGCCTCCCAACATGCTAGGATTACAGATGTGAGCCACCACACCTGGCCAGCTGTTGTACTTTTTCTTCTCCTTTGCTGTCAGAGGTTCCCACCTGTTCTCACAGAGGGGGAGGAGCTTGAAACAAAGCCTCTGATTGGCTGCTTTCATTTCAGCCAGTCATTTCAGCTCTTGTCAATTTCTAGCCTGACAGGGAAGGGAGGAGCATTAGATATTTAGCTAAATCTCACAGAAATATTTGAATAGGTTAGAGGATGGGGGAGGGAAGAGGGAGAAAAGGAGGGATACAGAGGGGCAAAGGCAAGAGTCTTTTCTAATTGTCTAGGATGGTTTGGAAAATCCTGGGGACGGAGTGGGTGGGAGGGGACTGTATGGCCTCTGGGGCTGGAAGCTGACTAAAATGGAGTGGCCATTCCATTTGAGACAAGCGAGACATGGAGAGATGGTGTGCAGTCAAACCTTTTAATGATGTGGTTTTGGTGGGGATTATAAAGGGAGGTGGACCCCGGGGAAGGTGCTTTCCTGAACCACAGGCCCTAGACTTGGGTCACCATTTCCTCTTCCTCCTCCTTGTGTGGGTGGCCTGAGACCTGTAGGACCTTCCCTCCCTTTAGGGTTCTGTAAGGCCCCTTCTCAGTCCTCAGAGTCCATTCTTCTCTTGTGCTGAGGCCTGCAGCGGGACCATATACTTCTGGTGCTCTTGTTGCTGTCGCGTCTGTTTCCCTTTCCTGCAGGGGGCAGAAGAATGGCACTCTGGGTATGTAGCCTCCAGCCCAGGGCCAGGAGATGGGGGCTCCCGTGGGGTCTCCACTCAGCTGTGCCTGGCCACCTGCTCTCTGCCCCAAACACCTACTGTTCCCCGGAGCTGGGATCCCCAGTAAGGATTCTAGGAGAAGCTCAGGCAATTGGGGACAAAGGGACACAGAGCTTTGGGCTAGAAGAGGAAGCCTGGGCTTGAGTCTCCATGCCACCTCACCCTGCATGTGTGACCTGGGATATATCCCTGCTCCTTTTTGGGTGGGGGCGCACCTGCTCTCCAGGTCCTGCACGGTGTCTGGCAGTGGCTGGCCCAGGGTCTCTGGCAGGAGGACAGTGACAGCGCTGGCGGCCACGGGAACAGCACCGTAGATGAAGACAGGCACGGAGGGGTAGAGCTCGGCGGTCATGCTCACCAGCGGGCTCACGATGCTGCCCACTCGGGCCATGGTGCTACCCATCCCCATGCCTGTCTGCCTGCAGGGCCCGCAGCGGATGGGTGTTGGTTAGAGTTCTGGCATCAATGCCCAGGCTCTGGTCCCATCTGGAGGGTGGCAGCTCAGGCTCAGCCCCCAGGACACTCCCAGTACCTCCTCTGTTCCCTATTTAATTAGCAAACCAATTTGGCGATTTTTTTTTTTTTTTTTTTTTTTTTTGTAGAGATAGGGTCTCTACGTTGCCAGGGTTGGTCTTAAACTCCTAGGCTCAAACGGTCATCCCCCACCACAGCTGTTGGTGATTTTTTTCAAAAGAGAAGTTGGAAAGGGTTCTGGCCAAAGAATAAGGAGACTTAAGATTGAATTTTGCCTCTGCCCTTAACTTGCTGTGTGACTTTGGGCAAGCCCCTTTCCCTCCCTGGGCTTCAGTTTCTGCTGTCAAATGATTCAGTTGTGTTACACTACGGTTCTCAGATCACCTGGAGGAATTGTGTTATAGTTGCAACAAGCCAACATACACCTATTGGATTAGAATCCCTAGTGGGAGGGAGCTGGAATCTGCATGTTAAGAACATTATTCATGAGAGAAGAGGTTAAAAACATTGACTCAGGAGACATACTGCTTGGGGTTCAAATGCATGCTTCACCATTTGTTAGCTGTGTGATCTTGGAGAAGTCACTTAACCTCTCTTTGCCTCAGCTTTCATGTTTGTAAATGGGAATAATGATAGTGCCTACCACAATGGCTTGTTATGCAGATTAAATGAATTAATGTTTGTGAAAAGTTTAAGACACTGCCTGGTACATAGTGAGTGCTTCGGATTATTGCTCTTTCATCTGAAATCTGATAAGGGCACAGGACCATGACCCTCAGGGTTCCACTCTACAGACTTTACAGGCCCACTCCAAGTAGCCCAGGGAAGCCTGACATTTCTTTGACATCTCATGTAAATTTTGCATCCCATTCTTGTTTCTTTTCTTTTCTTTTTTGAAATGGAGTCTCGCTCTGTTGCTGGGGCTGGAGTGCAGTGGTGCAATCTCAGCTTACTGCAACCTCCACCTCCCGGGATGAAGCGATTCTCCTGCCTCAGTCTCCTGAGTAGCTGGGACTACAGGTGTGCACCACTACGCCCAGCTAATTTTTGTATTTTTAGTAGAGACGGAGTTTCACCATGTTGGTTGGCCAGGATGGTCTCGATCTCTTTACCTCATGATCCACCTGCCTTGGCCTCCCAAAGTGTTGGGATTATAGGCATGAGCCACCGTGCCCAGCCGCCATTCTTGTTTCTTGATGCAAAAATACTGCCCCCCATCTTAGGACTCAAATGAGCAATACTATATTTATTCCTACTGCTGGGATATTATCAGGAGTGAATCCTGAGATAGGAAATTGCTTTCACGTTTGTGGTCTTTGCTTTCAGATGTATCACTTGGTTTATAGACGGAATGTAGGTTTGGTGGCAGCTTCTAATTTGTGTTTTGGAGATTAAGGGAGGACTTCAATTTGTTGCCTCTGAAATGTGCCTTCTTGGTTCCTTACCCTGCCCCAGTTGGTGGTTACTTTTGAGATCTTCTTCTAGGGTCCGGTAAGGGCTTAGAGGACAGTAACCCCTGTGTTAGCTAGGCCATGAGGTGTGTACTGAGTGGCTACGATGTGCCTTGCAATGGTGAGTGTTGGGAGGGTCCTTTGGGCTGGGATGTACTTGATTTAGCTCTGGGGTCTGACCTGTGCACAGGAGAATGTCTTTCCCCAAGGAAAGGCTGTCATTCTCCTGTTAGGCTCCCACTCACCGGATCATTGTGGGATACAGTTCCCCAGTGTACAGGAAGATGCAGTTGAAGGAGGCAGCCAGACAACCCTTCCCCAGCACAGCAAGAGAGGTTCGGACAATGGACTGGTCTAGAGAGAAAGAAGGGGGATAGCTGGAGCTTGGGAGTGGAGGCTAGGAGGAATTGGCCCCCTCCCTTCTGAGAGGTTGGGTTATGTGTGGGGATGGGGCTGAGGAGAAGGGGCCAAGGTGCTCGTGGGTGCTCACCCTGGGGTACCACCCCATTGAGCAGGATGCAGATGCCTGCCAGCAGCAGTGCGGCCATCTGGGCGGGCCGGCGACCCAGGGAGTTGATGACAAGGAAGCCCACAAGCTTGGCAGGTAGGTCCACAGCACCAAAGATCACCTGGATTAGGTAGATGCTGACTCCAAAGCCCTGCAGGTCCATGACCAGCCCATAGTATGCAAAGCTAGTGGCAAACCTAGCAGAGAGAAGAGAGGGGTATGGAGTTTGTTAGGGAGGCTTAAAGTGGGGTACTCTTTCAAAAGCAGGGGAGCTGCATTGGGTACCCTGCTTAAGGAGCTGGAATCTGTCTTGGCTAATATTTCTTCATTTAACTATATAATCAAACTGCAGGGTTTAAGTATTGAGGTAGTCCTCTAATACTCCAAATTTCTCAATCTTCTGATAACTAGGGTCCCAGTTAATTGGGGGAATTTTCACTTAGTTGCTGTGAAGGATTTACATAGGTTTAGTTCTCATCTTATCAGTTGATGCTGGGCTCAGGGAGGGCGGGTGGATATCCAAGCCACCTTCAGGGCCAAAGCAAGCTGGGAGAGTACAGAGCCTTCTGGGACCTGTCCATGGTCCTGGGATGAGTGTTGTGCTTTTTAAGATGTCAAGAGCCCAAAAAATGAAGCTCAAGATTATTGGCTAGAGCCCATGACTGAGAATAAATCCCAAATTGGAAGCAAATAATTCATTGGCAGGATTGTTCCTTCTGATCATGTTTCCCTTAACTGTCATGGGATTGCTATGGTGATGGGAAGGAAGGATAATGGGGAGTGTTGCAAGGGGAAAGGAAGATTTTCTTTGGCCTTGGCCAAAGTGTTCTTTGGAGATGAGTTTTTTAGTCATCTTGTTGCCTGTGCCTGTGTTTCTGGCAGGCACCATCAAGCCAGTAAAATCTATGAATAGTTTGCAAGCCAGACTGGTCTCTGCCTTCATGATGTAAGTCTATTGACTCTCGAGCCCGTTGGTCCTGATGAGGTGTCTCCATATTGGAACAGGGCTAGTGAAAGGACAAGATGGGGAGACTGGTGTCCTGTGTGGAGACTGGGACTGAGTCGAGGCTGGGGGGCATTTGGTTCCTAAAGGTGATCCCTAGTGTGGGGTTACTGCTTCTCACAGCACGTCTGCTGACCTTCCTGCCCTCTTGTCTGGCCTCTTCCACCCATGTGTCTCCTCCCACCCCAGCCGGCCTTTTGTCTCAGTCTGTCCGTCTTTCTGGGCCTACCACAGCATGGAGAGGCAGAGGAAGAGGTGGCGGAGGGTGGGGCAGCGCAGCAGCTCCATGGCCGATGCCTGGCCTTTGCCCATGGTCAGCTCCTTCTGCAGACTGGCCCGGAGTACCTGCTGGGACGGGCAGAGCTCAGGGCCTGGGATCTTCCCAAGGAGCTCCTCCCTAATCCCTTACTCAGAGAAGTTCCCTGGGCCCTGGGTTTGGGGTTTGAGGATGAAGCCCTGGGAGGTTATCATGGGAAGTCTCAGGGGATCTCACCTCCATACTCAACTTGGCTCCTTCTTCCCGCTTCCCATTGATCCGGGCGACTCTTTGCAGGGCCCTCAGGGTGAGGTCCAGCCTCCCAGAGGAGGAGTGCCAGCGGGCCGACTCGATGAAGAACCTGGGAGCAGGGGTGGGGGTGGGTGTCAGCATGGCTTCAGTTCTAGTCAGCTGGGTGGGGGGCTGGGGCTGGGCTTTCCAGGGGCCTGCGATGGGATTTTATTTAAGGTTGGGAACCCGGGGGCCTTGCCAAATCCCTCTCTCTAGGACCACGAGGCAGTGCCCAGCTTGGTAATGACATATTCCCCAATCCAGAAGCTCAGCTCTTGGTTGCTGGTAGGGGGAGCAGAGCAGGCAGGCTGACTGAGTGGGGGAAGCCAGAGGATTGGATATCCTGGGGCAAAGCCTTCTCCCCACACCTTGGTCTCCCTGTCTGCCACACAGAGGCATTGTACTGGGTTTGACCTTCTCTACATTTCCGGGATGGGATGTGTGCTGAGCTCTGGGAGATGTCCTGTCCCTTACAGCCCTCTGGGCTCCTGTGGCAACCATGTCCTACCCTAGGCCCCACGCACCAGGAGTAGATGAAGAAGGCAAAAAAAGGCACAGAGATCAGCAGCTGCAGGTGGCGCCAGTAGGGAACAGCATAGGCCACACCGGCCAGGAGGAACTGGCCCAGGCTGTAGACATAGCCAATCAAGGTGCCCACGCAGGCCCGTGTGTGGATGGGCATCCACTCCACATCTGGAAAGAGGGTTAAGACAGGATGCTGCAACTACCTGGGCTACTGGGCTAGTAAAGACCCTCCCTCCATCCAAACCTTGGCCTGTCCCAAGGCTCAGTGGAAAATGCATCGAGTAAGTTGAGTGCCGGGGTGATAGGAGTGGGGCAATTTCAGTGGAGGTATGGATGGGGAGTTGGGTTCAGAATATCCGGGAACTGCCCCCTCCACATTCTTGACTTTTTTGTTTTTTCTGCTCCTCCTCAACCCATTCTCCTGACTAGAGTTCCTTCTCCATTGAGAGCACCTCTGGCCACTCGGTCTGTCTTCAACAGCAACCATTCTTCTGGTCTTCGTCAGCTGTGGACTGGATTCCACTCTCACTGGCCAGAGCAGCTTGGAGGAGGCAGTGGCTCTTCTGCATCCTGGAGTCTTGAGGTAGGAGTGGGACCACCTCTCTGGTGTGGTCTGGAGAGGCCTACCTCCTGTCCAGGTGGGCTCCCCATTGGGCTGCTGGGACAGGGACTTGGATACTTAGGCTGGACTTGGGGGCTGGATTTCTTAGGTGTCTTGCCCAGGTTCTAGCCCAGTCCCGGTTAATTCCTCTAGTCCAGAGAATCCCAAATCCTTGGATTTCCTTCTGTGGTTGAGGAATGACCTTGGGTAAATCCTTTCCCTTCTTCTCAGCCTCAGAATCCTCATTTGAGAAACATGGGGTAAGGGGGTGTTTATCTATCAGAGGATGCACATCCATGGCCCATGGAGAGACCACACTCAGTCCACGGACGCGTCTTGTCTGCACGATGCCGCCTCACCCTATGTTTATTATTAGAGTTAATTGCAAACATTAAAAACACTGGGATATTTTACATTAATCAAAGAGGAGGGGGAAGCTATGACAGCCCTAGCATCTCCTGCCTGGAGCAGCTGTGTGCCTGGGGTGTCTCTGGATGAATGTGTCTCTCCTTTGAATACAGTTCTCACCATTCCCTAATGCCTCCTGCACCTGGCCTGCTTGGCCTCTTACATGATCTGCTGGCTCTAACAATGGAGTTCGCAATCCTGTTTTTAAATGAGGGGTCAGGGTGGCATGAGCCTGAGAAAAACGTTGTTCTATTGGCAGGAAGGTGAGACCCAAGAGAGAGGCTGGAGGGCAGGCAGGGCTCAGGAGGGGCAGGCTGGGAGGGGAGGCTGGAAAGGGGTTGCTGGGCTGGGTGGCCAGAGGGGAGTGGGCTGGTAAGCGTCTCTCACTCAGTGTCATGCAGTTGAGGGCGATGCCAGCCAGAGACATGCCCGAGAGGAGCCGGAAGGCGCAGTAGATGGGGAAGTTGGGTGCGAAGGCTGCACAGGTCCCTGACACAGCTGTCTGCAGGTAGTTCAAGATCAGTACCTTCCGGCGGCCTAGCCTGTGGGCGGAGGGGAGACCTGTAACAGGGCCCTGGAGACTGATGGGGGCCAGGCTGAGCCAGGAGAGGAGGGCTCACCCTGGACCAGGCCTAGGCTGGGGTATTTTGAGGACCTCTGTGGTATTATGAGACTGGTGCTGTAGATTCTCAAACCAGCCCCGGCTGGCAATGCCAAGCTCCCACCTAGACCCCCTGAGCCCAGCTGAGCCCCTAATCCCAGCCCAGCCCCTTGACCCTACCCAGGACTGACCTGTCTGCAAGGTAGCCGAACACCATGGCTCCGAGTAGCACCCCCACCATGTACAAGGACTGGGCCAGCTGGCGTAAGGCCCTGTGAGAGCACACGAGGTCCCACTGTGGGGAGAGGAGCAAGGGTCAGGCAGGGATGAGCCTGGCTTCAGAGAATCCCCTTCCCCTCCTTCAGCTGGTCCTCTGGGGTCCGTGTCACCCTCTTCCTCTGGCACTTTGCCCTTTGCTTCTCTGATCCTGACAGCTGAGAGCGTTTTTCTTTTTAACTCAGCAATTAAAAAACTCAGCAGTTAACTTCTCCATGTACATTTTTTTTTTTTTAACAAAGGCCCCCATCTTCCCATCTTGGCCCCTGGATGGGGAGCCCCAGGTCCTCACCTCAGTCACGATGGTAGATGGGAAGGTGCTGTTGTCATAGATCCAGCCATCGGTGCAGGGCTCTGTGGCCCCCGTGCCATTGGCTTCTGTGCCATTGGGAAAGGGCGGTCCCCACTGTGGGGAGGTGAAGCGGAGGCAGGACTCAGGCTGCCCCTGCCTGTCCCGGGGCAGCCAGGCCTCCAGCCCCACGTCCTTGCTGAGGTTGGCGTTGGCAGGTGGGCGGCAGTGGTGGGTGGGGATGGCAGCGGTGAAGTTCTGCACAGTGTTGTGAGAAGCCATCAGGAGCAGGGGGAGGACCACCAGGGTGACCTGGATCTGCTGGAAGCGGCCGACACCCCCCACCTGCTGCAGGAGGTCATTAAAGGCCATTGGGCCAGACCCAGCCCAGCGGCTGGGGGCTGAGGCCTTCCAATCCCAGGACCTCTGCCTCTCTGCCTGCCTGCCGTCCTCTGCTGGAGGAGCAGCACTGCCGTTGCCTCCGCAGCTGGGTTGCTCCGGGAGCTGAGTCCGAGCTGCTCTGTGGGGGGACAACAGCCTCCTTGGCTGCTCCTCCTTCTTCCCCGGTCTCCCTGATCTGTCCCTCCCTTTTCCCTTGCAGCTTCTCCTCACTTCGGGGGTCAGGGCAGCTCAGCTTTCAGGGTCTGCTGGAGGCCTGACCCTTGTATGGGCAGTTTTTAATCCTTGACCTGGAGGGAATGAGTTAAAGTGTGACTTGGTATCAGAAGGATTAACCCTCCAAGGATTCCTTGTGTCAGTGGAATTTCTCCAAGTGGTTATAAAGGGCAGGAGAGGGTAGACTGAAGCAGGAGTGGGGAGAGGGGTGTATTGGGGGGGCATCTGGGCATCGGGGGGTAGGAGGAGCCAGAGTGGGATCTATTGGATCTATTTGTCTTCCTTTTAAGAATGAGACTGGGCTCTGGGAAGTGTGGTGGCCTCTTGAGGAGTTTCTGCCCTTTTTAGTGGATGAGATCCAAATAGTCTGCCTTTGGGAAGGGTTGCCAGGGAAATTACAGGGTGCCCAATCAAATTTGCATTTTAGGTCAATGAAGAATTTTTAAAAGTATGAGTATGTCTCTAATATTGCATGGGACATACTTATACTAAAAAATTCTTCATTGATTTGAAATGCAAATTGCAAATTTGACTGGGCACCCTGTATCCTTATTTGCTAAATGTGACAACCCCAGTCGTTGTTCTTCTGGGGACAGCTCACATCTTATAGAACCACGGGCTTGTTCATTTGGAAGAAACAACAGAGGTCAGAGGCTGCTCTTGGAGTGGGACCTAAGACCAATGTCATACACAACGTAGGGTGGTTCTGCAGTGGCTCTTCTGGCCCTTCCAAGCCTCGGATTTTCCCCTAGTCACATTGTCTTCTGTCCAAAGTGTCTCTTTCCTTTTCTTTTCATTTCTCTTTTCTTTTCTGACACAGTCTCACTCTGTTGCCCAGGCTGGAGTGCAATGGTGCAATCTCCCCTCCCCTCACCTCCTTTTCTTTTCTTTTCTTTTCTCTTTTCCTTCTTTTCTTTTCTGACACAGTCTCACTCTGTTGCCCAGGCTGGAGTGCAATGGTACAATCTCAGTTCACTGCAACCTCCACCTCCCAGGTTCAAGCGATTCTTGTGCCTCAGCCTCCTGAGTAGCTGGGATTACAGGCATGTGCTACCATGCATGGCTAATTTTTGTTATTTTTAGTAGAGATGGGGTTTCACCATGTTGGCCAGGCGGTCTCGAACTCCTGACTTCAGCTGATCTGTCCCCCTCGGCCTCCCAAAATGCTGGGATTACAGGCGTGAGCCACCACAACTGGCCTCTTTGCTTTATTTTTGAGATAGGGTCTCACTCTGTCATCCAGGCTGGAGTACAGTGGCACAGTCTTGGCATACTGCAGCCTTGACCTCCCTGGTCTCAGGTGATCTTCCCAGTTCAGCTTCCTGAGTAGCTAGAACTACATGTGCGCACCAGTACACATGTATTTATTTATTTATTTTTAAGAGATGTGGTTTTGCCATGTTGCCCAGGCTGGTCTTGAACTCCTGGGCTCAAGCAATCCACCTGCCTTAGCCTTCCAAATTGCTGGGATTACAGGAGGAACCCACTGCGCCCAGCCATAGTGTTATTTTTTAAAACAATGAGCATGAACTTACTGTATTTTTAGCCACAACTCTAAGATGACATGAATTCAGTGACATGAATTCCTCCAACAGAGTTTTGGCTCCTGAGTCACATGTGATCAGGGAAGTGTGGAGCTCTGATTGGATGGGCTTCCATGGGATCCAGTTGGTTGGATCCCAGATTGGGGACACTGAGAGACAGTAGGTAGCAGCTTCTTGTTATTAACTTGTGCAATTCATATTATATAAAACATGGACTCTGGAGTCAGTCTACTTGGACCTACACCCTCACTCCACACTTATTGGCTATGGAACCAGGGGCAAGTGACTAAACTCCTCTGTACCTCAGTGTCCTCATTTGCAAGATGGGGATAATAGCTATGTTTGCTGCCTTGAGTTTTTGGAGCATTAAATGAACTAATATAGATAAGAAGCTTAAAAGTAGCTCAGATGCCCTGTAATTCAGTGGTTACTGACTCTTCTTATTTGTTTCTGGTGAAAAGGTGAGACTATCACATTGATTTTAGAAAGAAAATGTGTCTAAGTACATCTTATCCGAAGAAGAGTGATTTTTGACTGGGGGTGATTTTGTCCCCCAGGGGACACTTGGCAATGTCTGGAGATATTTTTGGTTGTCACGACTCGGGATGGTTGTGGTGCTACTGGCTTTTAGCAGGTAGAGGTTAGGGATGCCGCTGAATATCCTGCAATGCACAGGACAGGCTCCCACAACAAAGAATTATCTAGACCCCCAAATGTCAGTGGTGCTGAGATTGAGAAACGCTACTTTAAAAGATGTTGCAGGCCGGGCACAGTGGCTCATGCTTATAATCCCAGCACTTTGGGAGGCTGAGGCAGGCAGATCACAAGGTCAGGAGTTCGAGACCATCCTGACTAACATGGTGAAACCCCATCTCTACTAAAAATACAAAAATTAGGTGGTGTGCACCTGTAATCCCAGCTACTCCAAGAGGTTGAGGCAGAAGAATTGCTTGAACCTGGGAGGTGGAGGTTGCAGTGAGCTGAGATCACACCCCTGCACTCCAGCCTGGGCGACAGAGTGAGACTTCATTAAAAAAGGAAAAAAAAAAAAAAAAAAAAAAGATGTTGCAGAGTTTGTGTGTTTAGTAATCAATCTTATACCTGCTTGGTCAAGGAAAGATGACTCCTATCAAAATATTTCCAGGAACCCCCAGGATCTCATTTTGTGAAGAAAATGTTTCGGAAGGCAAGGAAGAGAAATCCTCCTCCTTGTTCTGCTGGAGGACAGCTGGATAACCTGGCCTCCAAAGGCCTGCAGCTCTTCCCCAGCCTGGGCCCACCCAGCCACTTCCACCACTGGGGTGGCTGAATCAGGAAACTGACCTTCCTGTGTCTGCTCTAACACCCTTCTCCACTATGTCCTAGCTTGACTATTGAGCTCAGCTTACCATGCTGAACTCTTCCTTACCCTTTATGGTGTGTTTCCATTTTGGGTCTCTAACTGTCCCTCTAGGTAACCTGGCTCCTGCTGACTGCCCCTCCACCTAGCTTCGTCATTCTCTTGGCAGGTGTCTACACGTGATGGACGATTAGGGTTCCATCATTTTACAGAAAGCACTCTAGGTCCTATACAGATGAGCCGACGCCAAGGGTCATGAGAAGAAAGGATGTTTCTCAATTCTTTGGGGCAGAAATCTCCAAGTCTTGCTGTTGAAGGGATGTAGTTTGATGTCCAACTTCTCTCGTTAGAAGTCGAGATGCCCTGTTCATGTTGTGTAGTTTATGCAAACTTCAGCCCTGTGCATGAAGCTGGGAGGGTGTTTATCATTCATCAGGACCCTGAGATCCATGAAGTCTTTGATGGGTTCCAACCTATTCTGTCTAACTTCAAAGCTGAGTTCTTAACTGCTGCTGTTGAGGTGTAGACTGCCCAGCCCAAAGGGTTTTGGACATTATCTGGGCTCATTTGTACAAAAGAGAAAAGGGGAGGCCCAGAAAGGGATGGAACTCAACCCAGCCTTCCCCCTCCCACCTGGTGTTGGCTCTGGGCTGGGACCCAGTGGGTATCCACATGCCTGACAACATTCTCCAGGCCAAGATACATAAGAGTCCTGTGGTCTGGGGTTGCGAGGACAGCTGGACAAACAGCTTGGGGACTGTGGGGCCAGTCTCCTGCTAGGACCTGGTGCCCTCATGGGGGAGTGGGTGGAGTGCTGAGGGCAGCAGGGGATGGTGGGCCCCTACAAGCACCCTCCCTCTCTAAGCCTGTGCCAACCCCGCCTTGGAGAAGAGCTCCCTCCTGACTGCCTGACGAGCTCCGAGCCTGGCTGAGTCTGGAAAAGCCTCCATTGGAGACTCTGGGCCCTGAATTGTGTTTGGGTCCTGGGATCATCTGAGTGGCAAGGGATTCCCAGCAGCCTCCTGGCTCATGGAGAGTTTCTGGATGCGCATACTCGCATGGCAGGTGATTTCCAGAGCTAGGAACTGCCCCTTAGCGGAAACTGCTGGGCCACTGAAACCTCACAATTGCACTTCCTTGTGCTGACTGGAATGTAGACTTAAATTCTGGTCATACTTACTGAGAAAGGGTCAAATCTGGGAATCTCTGATTGGCCCAGAGCCATAGAACCACATGCCATCTAAGTTGAATACCATCACTCAGGTAAAAACATCTCATTGTACACATAAGGAGACCAAGGCCCAGAGCAGGCAAAGGATTTGTCCATGATCACACAGCAAGCAAGTCTGGAACTCAACTCTTTGGACTCCATTGTTCTTCCTACCATGCCAGCAGCCATCATATATCCCAGATTTTCTGGGAGAAGTCCTGATTTTGTATAACTTTATTCCATTATATAAATGGGATTTAAAGTGTGGGACTACCTGTGATTTTGGTTTTTATTCTTTTGTGAGACGTTTCAAATAAATAATTTACAGATCATATAAAACAGTCTTACTTAGATCACATGCCCTAACCATGGGTTTGAAATGATTGACTTGGGGAGGAGTCCAGCAGATTCCAAGTGTCTGCCAGGCCCCTCGCAACATTCTGAGTAAGGAATTCTGAGATACACTGTGAGCTTTGTGCCTTGTGGCCTGATTATCCTGGCTGATGGATGGTGCAGAAATTAGAAATTCCTCCAAAGACTTCCATTTAAAGACTGGACATGAGGCCAGTGACCTGTGAGTTGACACAGCATGAGGACTCTGCCCAAAAGTGGTGCTCCATATTGGATCTCCATGCATCGAGCCAGGTGGAGTCCCTGCTTAGAGACAGAAGGGAGGGAGTAGAAAAAGCAAGTGGAGCTGGGGTTGTAGAGGAATAAGCAGCGATGGAGAGGAGGAAGAATCCAGAATGGGGATTTGGGGATTGCAAGAAGAACCAGTCTTGTGAGTGGCCAGTTTGTCCTGACCAACATCCCAGTTCACCGTGAGTCCTGACCGTGTACCTGGAAAGCATTTCCTGGGTGTCTTCCCTTCCCTTCATGCATGTCCTTGCAATAAGCACCCCGAAGCAGCACAGGAATAGTCATGGCCAGGACATCCTGGCAACCACTCTGAATTCTGGACAGCCGAAAGATGGGGGCATGGCGGGGTCAGTGTTCCTCCCTGAGCCTAGTCCTTCTCCCTCCAGGTGGAGACCCAGTCAAACCAAGGGGAGGCATTGCTGGCTCTGTTGTCAGCTGATCCTAGGCTCCAAGGTAAAAACTCTATAGGTAGAAACCAGGTTCCAAGATAGAAACTAGGTGGCTTCTCCCCATTCAACCCCCATAGCACTTTCAGCATAAGGGCCAGATCTCAGGGGGCAGTGTGGCACAAGGCTGGTCCTAGGTGCCAGCCCCAGGTTATCTACAGGTTGGCAAGGGGGAGTCCTGCATCCAAAATGATCACAAATGGCCAGTCCCAGCAGCTTCCCACGTGGCTGGGTGACAGATGGGCTGGGATGGGAGACTCTTCTTCCCTTCTCATTCTTTTTCTTCTTGCCTCTTGATTCTCTTCCCCGACTTACCCCTGACTTCCTCTACTTATGCTTTCTAGGATCTCCTGCCAAATCATCTATGGTACTTGGACTCAAATTCTTGTCTTGGAGTCGGCTTCCAGGGAAACACCCACTAAGACACAACTGTGATCATAGTTCATTGTCTGATAAGCAGGTACCCAAGCCAGGCTCTGGGGCGGGCGGGGAGGGGGTCACAGAAGGCTTTTCAGAGGAATCCATCCAAGCTAGGCCTTAAGGATGAGTTGGTGTGAGCCAAGTGCTGTGGAGTTGGATGGGGAGAAGCCAAGCGCTGGGCATGGTGAAGAGCAGACGCAGTCTAGGATCTGAAAAAAGTCAGTTGAGGCTAGATTTCTGGGTACAAGGTAGAGAGTGTTAAAAACCAAAGCTGTTGAGGCAGGTTGGGCCTGGTCATGGCAGGCCTTGTGAAAGACTTTAGATTTTATCCCAGTGGGGAGTCACCAGAATGTTGAAGCAGGGGTACAATACGACCCCTTTCATATTTATTAAGCTGTCTCTCAAATATCTAAATACAGATTTGAGAGTAATTAGCTCTGTGTCTGATAATTAAAGCCCTGTAGTATGTCTGAGTTGTCCAATGTGGTAGCCAGTAGCCGCTACTGAGTGCTTGAATTGAGTTAGTCCGAACTGAAATATGCGGCTAGTGGAAAATACACACCAGAATTTGAAGACTTAGTCTGAATTTAAGGTTATAAAATATCTAATTGATAATGTTAATATTGATTAATCCTGAAATGCAATATTTGAAGATATTGGGCCAAACAAATATTATTATATTTTATATATAAAATATACTCAAAATTAATTTCACCTGTTTTCTTTTAGCTTTTTAAAAATGGCTACTAGATGATTTGGAATTACATACATGGCTTACACTCTATTTCCCCTGGACAGTGCTGGGGAAGAATGTTACAGGAAGAGGTCCTAGGAAAGATTCCTGGGGAACGTCAGTGTTGAAGAGATGATAGAGGGAGAGGATCTGCTTTTGGAGCTGTTTGGTTACAAGGAGCAGCCCATCAAGCTAGCTTAAACAGAAAGGGGAATTTATTTGGAGACTTCAGGAATATTTAATAGAATCCCAAGGTAAAAAGCGCATCCAGGGCTGATGAGGAACCGAGACCTGGAATTCGTTAAGAACCAGTGGAAGTCGCCTCACCAGCTCTTTTTATCTGGGCCCATGTGGTCTCTTGTTCTCTCTTTTTCTCTGTGCATCTGCCTTATTCTCTTGCTGCAACTGGCCTTCTCTGCTCTGTCTGCATCTGGGCCAGCCTAGCCTCATGCTAGCTTGCCTTCCCAGGGCAAGGACAAAGAGATGGAAAAGAACCTCTAAGATCTCAAATCCTAGCCTGCCTAGGAAAGAGTATGTGATAAATGAGATTTGGATCTGGAGTGCCCTTGTGATCAATGAGATTTGGATCTGGAGTGCTCTCTGGTCTAGTTGGTCACTACCAGAGATGGTGGGTCATGGAACTGTTCAGTTGGCAGATTCTGGGGATGCAGATCCTTAGAGAAGGGGTCAGGGCAGGATAGGCAAAGTGAACACTGCAGCATTTACAGGATACCCCAGAGGGGCCTGAGAAGGAGTAGCCAGCGTGTGGGAGGGAGCTGCAAACACGTGGCCTCTCAGAAACCAAGGAAGAAGAGAGTGACCAGTAGGACCAAATCTGCCGAAGGGCCAGTAAGAGGAGGGCTGAAGAGTGACTTATGGATTCAGCACAGGGAGGTGATGAGCGTCCTTGGTGAAAGCAGTTCCAAGGGGAGAAGGGGTAGGGGCTGGAGTGCAGTGAGGGAGATGTATGAGGCTAGAAGGTGGATACAGGGAGGCAGACAATTCCTTTATGAAGTCTGGCTTCGAAGGGGAGAAAGGGCCAGTGTGGCCCTTGGAAGGAGATACAGCAGCCTGGCATGTGTTTGTTTTGATTTTTGTTAAGTTGGGAGAAGCCTAAGCTTGTTTAACTGGTGATGGGCAGCAGCCAGGATAGAGGGAATGGGCAGAGACCCCAGAGGGAAAGGGATGGCTGCCGGTGGGAGAGGCTGGATGTGGAGGGACTGGCTGTTCTCCTGTGGCTGGAGGGAACCGGGAACATGGCAGCAGACACTGACAGCGGTCAGCTACCGTTGCAGTTTTCTCAGTTAACAGGAGAAAAACTCTCTGTTGGGCATGGGGCTGAGACATCGGTCAGAGATTTGGGGTGATCAGGGGAAGGGAATCAGGATTGGAGGGGCTCTGGCTTCTGTCTGCAGCCACTCTGGGCTTGGTCAGTTATCTGCTCACATGCATCCTGAGACATGTAGACACACACATGTATTTTCATGCACAGGTGTGGTGTACACACCTCAGAGCACTCACACATGCTTGCTCATGTTCACATCAGTCCAGCTCGCATGTACCTGTGGTGCCTGTACACAGGCCTGTCGTACATGAAAGTGTGGATGGACAGATGCACATGCTCACGTGTCCACACAGTGGCCAGCTCCCGTCCCCACCCCCACTCCTGAACATCATGGCTTGAGTTCTTATTGCTGTTTATTGAAACCTCCCATCAAAGAAAAGTGTGGGAGTCAAGAAGGGGAGGACTTCCTATCTTGTTAAGACTCAGTCTTGTTAGGACTGAGCCAGGGGACATCAGGGGACCTCAGGGGAAGAGAACCAGGACAGTGGAGGAAGGTGGCCAGTGGGGAAGGGCTGGACAGAAGAATGGCAGGGCCTGGGTTGCAGGGAGAACAAGGGCAGGGATGGGTATGGAAAGGTCTATGGCTGAAGCTTTGAACTGGCCAGGGCTGGGCAGGAGGCTCTGGTGGTGGTGATGGAGACACCTTCACCAAGCTCTCAGAAGGCTTCATCCTAGGAGGGTGGACCTATCTGGGGCCTCCCTGTGTCCCTAAGGTGCCTGGCTAGGATCAGTCTCTGGAGGGCAGGGAAAGGGGGTTCCGTTGTCCTCAGCTGGAGCCCAGGTCTGGTCCGTAAGGCTGCAGAGGGATCCTCTGGGAGGCCTTTTCCACCTCTGGCTCCTGCTTTGGCTTCTTTGCCCGCAGGGACCTAGGGACAGAGAGCTCAGGAAAAGCCCTGGGCCCAGACCTGCTTCCCCAGGGAGGAGCACTGATGGGGCCAGAGGCAGTGACTGACCAGTTTTCCAGGTCCTCGATAGTCTCTGGCAAGGGCTGATTCAGGGTCTCAGGCAGGAAGAGGGCAGCACTGCCCCCGAGGAGGGCGGTGATCCCGTAGATGATATTGGGGATGAAGGGCTGTACCTCACCCGTGATTTTCACCAGCGGGGACAACATGCTTCCCACACGGGTCCACAGGTTACTTACGCCCATACCTGTTTGCCTGCGAGGGTTCAGAGTAGGGATTGGCAGCCTGTGTGTGGGGTTCATAAAGGATGGCTCCCCTGGGCAGAGGACAGGAAAATGCCACAGTCCCACCTGACTTGTGTCCTCTGGCTGGGCCTGGCCCCAGGTCCAGCACCTACCTGATGACTGTGGGATATAATTCACTTGTGTAGAGGAAGAGGCAGCTGAAGGAGCTGGATAGGCATCCCTTCCCAAACACAGCCAATACTGTCCTCACGGTCTGCAGGTCTGCAGAGGGAAGAAAATGTGGTGGGCCTCGGGGTTCAGGAGCACCTACGAGTTCTCACTCCTTAGCTGATCTTGTCTCCCTTTTTGCTTTGGCTTCCAGGAAGCTCAGATTCAAACTTAAAGCTGAGTAATAGTCTTTCCGCTATTCCTAATGCTTTGCATGCTTGTGTCCTGCTATATTTGTGTTTTCCCCTGCCTCTGATCCTCTATTTCCATTTATATTTTGTTGTATATGTTCTTGTTCTTGTCTTAAAATACCTCAAGTTCTTTTGGAAGGATATAGGTGTATCGACCAACTAACACCCATATAAAATAAGCATAGCTTTTCCAAGGTCATGATGGAGTAGGTTGTGGGGTCTTTCTCGAGCATGAGCTCTGTCATTTTACCATCTCAGCTTATCCTCTACAGTGATATCACTCAGGACACTCCCAATACTTCAAAAATTTTCACACTATCCAGATACCACCGTACTTTGCCCAGTCCAAGTCAGATCTGGAAAGAAGCTTTGATGTCATCTAGCCCAATTGAATTATTTTCTAGATGAGAGACCCTGAGCGCCAGAGAGTGCAGTGACCTGCTCACTGTGTTACTCAAGGTAACACAGTGACTTAGCAGCAGAGCTAGCAGTGAAGTCCCTGGTGCCCAACCTGGCAGCCTCTTCCAGACGGTTCTGGGGTAGCCCCAGTCTCTCACCCAAGGGCACAAAGGTGAGAGCCAAGATGGCCCCTCCTGCCAGGAGTAGGGCAGCGGCCTGAGTGGTATGCCGGCCCAGATAGCTTAAGGAGAGGATGGTGATGAACTTGGCTGGGATATCGACCCCACCAAAGATGATCTGGAGGATGTAGAGGTTGACTCCAAATTCTTCCACACCCATAGCCAAACTATAGTAGGCAAAACCGGTAGCAAACCTGAGAGGCAGAGAAGGATTGGTTAGCACCTGCAGCCAGGCAGAGGCCACTCCCCATGCTGGTCATTGGGTCACCAGGATGATGAATAGCTTCACTTCTTGTGCCAACTGTGTCTGATGATGGGGGCTATTTGAGTATCCTTTTGAGGTCTCTGAGATTGTGTCTGGACTCAGGGAGAAAGTGCTGTGATTGATTGGTCATGTCTGACGTGGGCATGGTCCAGGGTGTGGTGGCAAAGGTGCTGATCACTGACTCTAGAGAAGAGCGGGACTGAAGGGAATCTCAGAGACCAAAGGAGGCGGTAAATGATCTCTCCTGGTTGGGTAGCAGTTTAACATCCAGACTGGGGAGGTGAGCATAGAGCTGTATGCCTGAGTCACATGTTTTCCTTCCTCTCTCTGAACTGTGGGATCCCTTTGAAGGGTTCCTGGACAAATTGAATCCTATTCACAAAGAAATGGCCAGGATGGGAAGCAGAAGCCAGGTCACAGAAAGGGCTTTCAGGGAGCTGGAGAAAGTCAGACAGAGGAGAAAACTTGAGAGAAATATAATTTTTGTCTTCAAGTCTGAAACCCATTGGTCTAGCCTTGCTCTGTGGGGTTCTAGAGGACAGAGCTGACCCAGAGCGGGGCCGTGACAGAGAGGGAGAGCATGGGGACACTGAGCAGCAGGGATGTGAGCTGGGGAAGGTGTCTGGAGCATTTGTCCTGGGGGTGAGGAGTGGGGCATTGTGACCCCAGAGGGAAGCAGACCCTGATGGCTGGACCTGAGTGTGGGGCAGGAATGCAGCAGATTTCTGGGGTTGGGGCTGGGCTGTGGTGGCCCAGGAGAGGGGATCCCCTGACTTCTCTTTCAGATGCCGTAGGCCTTGCCCTTAGGGGAGCCTGCTGGAGGCCTTGTCTATTACCCCTGCCTCGGCAGGGTGCGGGCAGGGAGGAGGTGGGTTACCAGGCCAGGGAAAGACAGAAGGTCATGCGGCGCAGCATGGGTATCCGGAACAGGTCAGCTGCGGTGTACTTGGCCTTGGCCAAGGAGATCTCCTTCTGCAGGTTGAGTTTGAGCTCCTTGGGGCAGAGGAGGGGGAGGGGTGCCATTAATGACCAGCTGGTGGACAGGAAGTAGAGAGGGAGATGCAGGCCTGGTGCCTCTAGAGGAGCTCAGGGAATCCGATGTGGTAATCAGGTGTGAGCCAGGGAAACAGAGGCAAGGGGAGGGGCCAGCCCCAGAGTGGGGCACAGGGGTTCTGCTCCCAGACTATAGTCTTTCTCAGCCCCTACCTCCAAGGTGAGCCTTTCTCCCTCTTCCTTCTTGCCATTGAAGGCGGCCACCCGCCGGAGTATCTTCAGGGCCTTCGAGGACTTTCCAGTCAGGACCAACCAGCGTATGGACTCTGGTGTCCACCTGGGGGCCAGAGACCAGTCACAGTGGCTCCTCCCACTCCAGAGCCCCTTTTGAGAGGTTGGAAGAACATCAACAGCCAGGGCCAAGGGGTAGGAAGACCAGAAACCTGAGCTATCTCACTGCAGGTTTCATGGAATTTAAACTTGGCCAAACTCTGCACCTGGGCTGCCTGCAGCCAGCACAAATTCCAGTGTTCTCTTCTTCCCCTTCCAGAAGAGCCTTTCCTCCACCCCCGACCTGGGCCACTTGTTATTGTTGGGTGTCTTCCTTAACTAGGAGCCCCAGGCTCTAGGCCAAGGGAGGTGGGGCCTGGGGAGGGGACGGCATGTTCAAGGCTGGACTGCTGGAGGGTCCTGCACATCCACCTCCCCAGCCCTCCTTGGGCTGCATTCCCAGCCTCTCTGCAGAAGAGAGGGCAGGGCTGCAGCCACAGGGCAGCTTGAGAGGGGGCTGGAGGCTTAGGTGAGGTTAGGGACTAGGCTTTGGAACCTTCAGATTCTCCCTGCAAAGGACTAACTCTGCTGGGGGAGTTGTGGGGAGTGGGTGAGCACAACATGGGGTCTTGGGATTGATAAATGGGCAGTCACCCCCACTCTCCCTTGCCCCCAGGCTATGCTTTTGAGGTTGGCTCATTCTGAGCAGTCCCTGAGGGTCACTAGGATAAGAGGAAAGGGAGAGGCTGAGATGTGGGGAGAAAGGAGTGGTGTTTGGAGAAGTCTGGTCCAAGGCGGGGTCAGCTTTAGCTGTAGCCCCTGTGGGTGACCTGGATCCAGTGAGGCCCTTAGGGAGTGGACATTGGTCGCCTGGCCTCAGGCCACTGCCCCAGCTGATGGTGGCAGCTTCCTGGGCCCATCACTATCCCTCTCCTGCCCTGACGGTCTTCTGAGCCTGCTCTTACCAAGATTATCAGTGACTTCCTCCCAAAACCATGGCAAGGCCTGGACTCTATCCTCCTCTTCCCGAGAATTATGGCAGGAATGGCTTATAGGTAGTGAGCCTTCCTGTGTACCAGACCCATGAAACTCTGGGTGACAGGCAACATTATCTTCATTTTACCTAGAAAAATCATTTTCTTTTTTTTTTCTTTTTTGAAACGGAGTCAGTCTCGCACTATCGCCTGGGCTGGAGTGCAATGGCGTGATCTCTGCTCACTGCAACCTCCACCTCCCGGGTTCAAGCGATTCTCCTGCCTCAGCCTCTGAGTAGCTGGAATTACAGGCACGTGTCACCACGCCCGGCTAATTTTTCGTGTTTTTAGTAGAGATGGGGTTTCACTATGTTGGCCAGGCTGGTCTGAAACTCCTGACCCCGTGATCCGCCCGCCTCAGCCTTCCAAAGTGCTGGGGTTACAGGCGTGAGCCACTGCGCCCAGCTACCTAGAAAATTCTGGAAGCTCAGAGTGCGTGAGACTTGCCCCAAGTCACACAGTGAATTGGCCCAAGCTCTCAACTGTACTCTGCTAATCGCCCACCCTTATTTCGCCTCCTGACTCTGAGTGCCCTCAGCCCCAGGTTGCCCATCCCCTCTGGGAGCTGCTCTTCTCATTTCCGAGCTGATGTTCCATCCCAGCTTTGCATCTTTTCATGTAACTCTGAGGAATTGCTTCACATCTCTGAGCCTCAGTTTCCTCATCTGTAAAATGGGGACAATAATGTCTCCCTCACTCAGAGAAGCCATGAGAATCACAGACGATGTAGTTTGATGCCCAAAACAGGCCTTGCACGTAGCAGATACTCAATAAAAGGTCACTCCAAGACTTCACTTCTTTTCCTGAGCTCCTGTGGGATTTCCTGCTCTTTGGCTCTACTTTTGTTTTTTTGTGATTTGAGACGAAGCTTCGCTTTTGTTGCCCAGGCTGGAGTGCAGTGGTGTGACCTTGGCTCCCTGCAACCTTCACCTCTTAGGTTCAAGCGATTCTCCTGCCTCAGCCTCCCGAGTAGCTGGGATTACAGGCATGCGCCACTGTGCCCGGGTAACGTTTGTATTTTTAGTGGAGATGGGGTTTCACCATGTTGGCCAGGCTGGTCTCAAACTCCTGACCTCAAGTGATCCCCCTGCCTCGGCCTCCCAAAGTGCTAGGATTACAGGCATGAGCCAGTGCGCCCGGCCAGCTCTGACTACTTTCTGAAGACCCATTTCCTGTCTTTCAGTGTGGCCTCAGGTTCAACATGTTGGTAATGAGCTTTCGGCCCACTCTGGGTCTCTGATCCAGGCGCCTCCATTTTCCCAGGTTCCCAGGCTCAGGCTCCTCTTTGAACTTTCCTTTGTACTTCAACTCCAGCAGTCCCAAATTCTCCAGATTTTTCCTTCAAGGTATATCCCAGATTAGTCTTCCAGAATCCCCCTCCCTGCACCGTCCCCTCCCGTCTGTTGTCCCCACTCAGTTGGGTCTGTCCTTCTGGGCTATTATGTCACAGATGGAAACTTGGTCAGGCCTGTAGCACCACAGACTCTTTCCATGGCTTTCTACCTCCCTCCACATGAAGTCCAGCCTGCCCCAGCTTTCTGTGCTCTCCCAACCGGTCCCCATCCCATCCACCTCCACTTACCCTCTTCTTCAGTTGCAGGCAGGCCCTGCTTCCCGACGTGCCCCCATCCCTGCTCTCTCCTGCAGCATGCATTTGTTTATGTAATTCCTCCTTCCTGGAGTGCCCGTCCCTGACTCTGGGACAGGGTGCCCGGGGACACAGAGTTGGCCAGCCTGGGCAAGTATGGGCTCCCCTTTTTGGCCCTGGGGCGCCTAAGGAAACAGATGAAGAGGAGAGGGCCACATACCAGGATGATAGGAAGAAGATGAAGAAGGGAATGGACACAGTTAACTGCAGCCAGCGCCACTGGGGGATGGCGTAGGCCAGGCCGGGCAGAATGAACTGGCCAACGGTGTAGCAGTACCCGAGTGCTGTCGACATGATGGCCCGCATCCGGGTAGGCACCCATTCCACATCTGTGGGAGGAGTCCAAGGACCAGATTAGCATTCTGCTAGGTCCCAGGCACCTCCCCGTGAAGGGGCACCAGCTTCTGCATCCCCACGGCTACTGATACCCTCCCCATGGATGCTACTGATATCGCCCTCCACTGGGGCTTCCTGCTGTTCTGATGCTAACCCTACGTTCATCATCCCCATTTTACAGATGCCGCAGCTGAGGCTCAAGGGGGTAGGACTCAAACCTAGGTGTGTCTGTTTCCAAACTCATGCTCTTAACCACTGCTTCTCCAGTGGCAAGTGACTTTCCTTGTTCTGCCTCAGTTTCCTGATTGTAAAATGGGGATAACAGGGTCACTAACTTGCAGGTGTTATTGAAGGAGATTGTGTACCCAGCAGAATATCAGGCCCAGGGTGAGTCCTCAGGACTGATAGCTGTTATTACTATGCTTGTTGTCACTGTTAAGTTTAAGTGAGGCCTCTGAGGTCCTGAGAGGGGGTGGCGCCTTGACGAAGGTCACAGGGAGCCTGTGGTTGAGCCAGACCCAGACCCCATTCTCTTTTGGCTTCTGGATGGTGCTCCCCAAAGCCCAGCTCCCTGCCCCACTGCAGCTCACTCAAGATGATGGTGCTCAGGGTAATGCCTGAGATGCCACAGCCACACAGGAAGCGGAAGACCACGTAGACGGGGAAGGTGGGGCTGAAGGCTGCACCGGAGCCGCTGGCTGCCAGCAGCAGGTAGCTGCAGGTCAGGATGGGCCTGCGGCCAAACCTGTGGCTCAAAGGAGAGGAGGGGCCGAGTTAGCCACAGTGTGCCTGCCAAGAGGAGTGACTCTGCAGGTTGTGGGGCAAAGGGCTGGACCCGACCCCCAACCTTTTCCTGTGGGGCACATGAAGCTCCCTCCCCGGACAGAACTTTCTTGGTAATTGCTATTTTTGACAAGTTTGCAATTAGAGGTTTGAGTTAATGAGTGATCTCCTCTACATCCGCCTCAGCTTAGCTGACTGAGCAGGGGTCAAAGGACCACCCATCTCTAAGCAGTCCATCTTCTCTGCCTCCACTGCTACACAGCCACTACGCTGTGTCCCAAAACCTGGAGGTTTTTTCCCCTGGAAGAAAGGAAGGCTGGAGGCCAGACGCAGTGGCTCATGCCTATAATCCGGGCACTTTGGGAGGCCAAGATGGGAGGATCACTTGAGGTCAGGAGTTCAAGACCAGCCTGACCAACGTGGTGAAACCTCTTCTCTATTAAAAATACAAAAATTAGCCAGGCGTGGTGGCACACGCCTGTAATCCCAGCTACTTGGGAGGCTGAGGCAGGAGAATCACTTGAATCCGGGAGGCGGAGGTTGCAATGAGCTGAGATCATGCCATTGCACTCCAGCCGGGGCAACAAGAGTGAGACTCTGTCTTAAGAAAAAAGAAAAAAAAAACAAGGAAGGCTGGAAGATTCCAGTTGTAAGGGCCTTGGGGTGGAGAGAAGGCTATTGTCCAAAAAGGTAGTGAGGTTTGCCCAAGGCCACACCGCAAGAGCCATCCCACCCTCCCCCAGCTCTTTGCCTCTTTGGGGGTGGATGGGTGGAGCAGAGTAAGGAGGGGTCTCCATGGGTCATGCCTCCATGGGCTGTGCCCCCATGTCTCACCTGTCAGACAGGTCTCCAAGCACGAGCCCTCCAATCAGTATGCCTGCCATGAAGATAGACTGGGCCATCTCCTTCAGTTTGTTGGAGTTGCACACCAAGTTCCACTGCACGAGAGAAAGGTAGGGCTAGCCTGACTCAGTGTAGACAGCCTGCTCAGCCATGCTCAGCCTGTGCCCTCATACATGTGGGCTTCCTCTCCCAGCATCCTGACTCAGCCCCTACCTCCCAAGGACCATTTCCTTTTTCAGCCTGGCTCAGAGCTCCTTGGTTTGTCTGTGGCACTCTGGCCCCTGACGTGCATCCCTCAGGCATGTGTGGCCTCTCGTATGGGTCTCAAAGTCTACTCAGCTGCCACATTGAGGTCTGACCTCAACTTCTTCCTCCCCTCCAAGTTGCCTGCATCCCTGTTTGCCTCCTCCCTGCCGCTCACATAGCCCAGGCCAGTCCCTCTGCCTACCCCCTTGACCTTGCCTTCTCTCCTCTACAGGGACGTTCCTCTGTCCTTGCCACCTCTCTTCCTCCTGCAGATCCAGTCTCTCTCTGCTCCTCCTCATCAGTATTTAGGTGTGTCCAAATCTCTCCATCTTAACACCTCTTTCCTTTCCCATTCACTTCATTTCTCTCTTCCTTTCAAAGCCAACTCCTTTGAACTAGGAGCTGCACTTGGTATCACTCCATCCTCATCTCCTTTTCATGTCTCAATTCTGCCCCCAACCCGTCCACTGAATCTGTGCCTATCAAGGTTACCGAAGCTTCATTTTCACAGTGCACAATGCAACGTCCCGAATCCTGGCCTGGCTTGCCCTCTGGAAGATGTGGATGCTGCTGATCTCACCCTCCGTCGGGCTTCTGCTGTTCTGCGCTCCTCTCCTTCACGGCTCCTTTCTCTCTGCCTAGCCCTTGAAGTTTTCCAGGGCTCTTCCTGAATCCTCCTCTCTCTCCACTTTCCCCAGGTGATGCCATCTGTTCCTATGGCTTTAATTCCTATTTTATGCTGAAGATTCCAAATCTCCACCTGCAGCCCAACCTCTCTTCTGACCCCCAGAGGAGCAGATTCAGTGGTCCCAGTGGAGAACTCCACCTGGATAAAGTCACAGGCACATCCCATATTCAATGGGACTTATCACCCCACTTCTTATTAAAGTCCCAATCTCAGGGACTGGTAACATTCTCTTTTAAATTAATTAATTACGTTAATTTTTTTTTTGAGACAGGGACTCACTCTGTTGCCCAGGCTGAGTACAGTGGCATGATCATGGCTCCCTGACGCCCGCCTGGGCTAAAGCCATCCTCCTAAGTAGCTGGGACTACAGGTGTGCCTGACCACACCTGGCTAATTTTGGATATTTTATATGGACAAGAGCTCACTATGGTGCCCAGGCTGGTCTCTAACTCCTGGCCTCAAGTGATCTGCCTGCCTCGGCCTCCCAAAGTGCTGGGATCACAGATGTGAGTCACCACGTCCAGCCTCTTTTTTATTTTTATTTTTAAAAAAGTATATTATTTTTAATTGACAAATCATAATTATTTTACATGTATGAAAACAGTGTGATGTTTTGATATGTGTATGCAATGTGAAGTGATGAAATCAAGCTAATTAACGTCACTTCATTTACTTGACATTTTTTGTGGTGATACATTTGAAAGTCACCCTTTTAGTTATTGTGAAATAAACAATACATCATTATTCTTGACTGTAGCCGTCATGCTGTGCAACAGATCTCAAAACGTACTCCACCCATCTAGCTGAAACTTCGTACCATTTGATCAGTAACTCCCCATTCCTTTGCTCCAGCCCCTTCCCCCCCAAGCTTCTGGTAACCATCATTCTACTCTCTACTTCTGTGAATTGGACTTTTTTTTAGATGCCATATATAAGTGAGATCATGCTGATAACCCTCTTGGTTCCTTCCTCCCTCTCCTACTCCACAATCACTTGATCTTCAAGATTCTAGCTTTTTTGTATTTCTTAAATGTGGATTCTTCTATTTCCACGACTACTGCCTTAGTGTAGGCCTCATCATCTTGCACTTAGATTAATAATAACAGCCAATATTTATTGAGGGCATTCTGGGTACTGGGCACTGTTCTAAACTCTTTCCATGTTTTAACTTTAATCTTCACAATAACCTTATTATGTAGGTGCTAATATCACCTTATTTTACAGATAAAGAAACTGAGGCCCAGATGAGGCTGCCGCAGCAACCTCTTGACAGGTCTCCTGGCCTTTGGCCTCATCCCTTCCTAGCCATTCTTTCACTGATAACCCGAAGGGCTAAAACGTCACTCAAATCAGGTGCCTGTCTTGCCTAAAGTGCTCACTGGCTTCTCCTTGCCCTTTGGGTAAAGATAATGCCCCATTAACACAGGTTTATGAGGCCCTCCATGCTCTGGCCTCTGCCTACCTGTCTGGTCTAATCTGCTAATCCCCAACATGCACCCTTTGCTCCAGCCATCTGAATTACTTGTGCAATGAAGTGGAGAATTTAATTCAATAGAAATGCCTCACAAGAATGTTTTGGAAGCAAAACATTCCAAAAGGTGAAGAACCACACATTCCAGGGAGCTCTTTCCCACTTTCCTCAGCGGGAAGTGAGGGAGGATGATGGTGGATGGAGTTTCCAGGTCCTGCAGCTGTCTCAGAGTGGCCCAGCATGGCCGGCAAGCCTGGTGGTCCCTTTTAGTTGGGAAGGGGGCCTGCATGGTATGTGTGTTGGGAGGAGATGGGGGAGGGAGAAAGGTAAAGGAAGAAGCAAGAGGGTGTGAGGTGGAATATGTAAGTGGGCATCTAGAGAGACTTCTGGTACTTTGTAGCATGCTGTGTAAAGTCCCTTTAGGAAAATCTAAAGGACAGACCTACCGTTCACCTAAATTCATTCACCCCTTCTTCCATAGTAAATAGCACATTTCGATGATGACCTCGTACTGGGTGGGGCCATGTAGTTCTTGACAATGGAATGTGAGTAGAAGAGATGTATGTTACTTCCACGTCGTCTGCTTAAGAGGGATTCCCTAGTCTGGACTTGCACGCTTTCTCCCCTCCTGTTGGTGGGAATGGTGACAACTAGAACAACTGTGGAGAATTGCTGTCAGTCTGGGTCCCTGAATGACCCTGTGGAGCAGAACCACCCACTGGCCTAAAATGCTACTCACCTTGGAACTGTTACATGAGACAGAGCAACACTTCAATATTCTTCAAAACATGAATTATTGTCGTTATAATAACCTAGCCTATCCTGATACATCCCATAAGAAGTTGCAAATGGAAATTAGATTTTTATCCCAACCTCCATGATAATTAGTGCCTTAAGAAATCAATCATCTGTTTGGATCATGAGAAGGTCAATTGTCAGACCTGCTTGGAATAGTTTCAGGCTGCTGTCCTGCTCCACTGTCTGAGACCAGATATGCTGGGTCTTGGTTTCTACCATGATGCTCATGATCATATAGGCTTTAGAATAACTGTCACAAGTTGGTTTCTACCAGAAAATTGAGCAATTTATAGAAAGTATAATTCCTGGAATAAACTTTGAGTCCTGTTTAGAACATGCCCGAATCCTTACAATGGCTTAGGAGGCCCTGGAAAATCAGCTAACATCTTTATCCCTGTCACCTCTCTGCTCTCACCTGCTACTGCCCTCTCCCTCACGTACTCCACTCTTATTGAATTGTTTACCTTGCTGTTCCGTAAACATTTCAAGCATGCTTCTACTTCAGGGTCTTGACGTATATTCTCTTTTTCTAGAATGTTCTCCCAGGTAGCTACTTGGCTTGCACCTCCTTCAGATCTTTGCTCAAATATTATCTTCTCAGTGAAACCTCCCTATTTACAATTATAACCCCCAGTAGCCTATACCTCTCTACCCTACTTAATTTTCTCCACAGTACTTATACCATCAGAATGCTGCAAAATTTTCCCTCTTTTTGGTTTATTGTATGTTCCTCTCCCAAGAATATCAGCCTGGTGAAGATAAGGCTTTTAGTCTGTTTTGTTTACTACTGTACTTTCATTGTCAAGAACAGCGCCCAACACATAGTAGGCACTCAATAAATACTTGTGGAATTGAATGTGTGAACATTCCACAGCAAGAACAGAGGGACTGAAAGCCTTAGAAGTTAGAGATCTGCCAATGTCTACATGAGAGGTCGGTCATAGGGCCCACACTCCAAATGAGGCAGTGGAGAACTGCCTCATTTCACCAGAATGAGCGCATGTCAAGATGGATGGTGTCTAGGCTGTATGTGCTGAGGATATAACTACACACCAGTGAGAAGGAGAGAAGTATTTTTTCTTCACAGATTGGAAAACCTTCTATGGAAAAATTGTCTACTGGAGGATTATCATCCTTCAATGAAGTTTTGAAGCTTGGAAGGAGGAGTGCTTTGTGGTTAAATATTTTTTAAAAATTGAACTTCAATTGCACTCTAAATTGCTCCAGAGATTTCACGGTTAATGAAGCACATCAGAACTGATGAGAAAAATGTGGCCATGGCTTCCCTAAAGATCAACACAAATCTATTTTCCCTGAAGACCAACACAAATCTTCCCTGAAGATCAGGAGAAAGCTTTGCAGATAATGCCATAATAACCTTATAAAGTAGGTACTCATGTTATTTCTTTTTATAGGCAAAGAACCTGATCTCACAGGGTAAGTGACTTGCCCAAGCATGGCGTGGTTCAAGACAGAGACTGAAACTCAGATCTGAGATCTGAAACTGTTATGGGCTGACTTGTGTCCCTCCAAAAAATACATGTAAGTTTTAACAATTCATGGATCAGAATATGACCTCATTTCTGAATAGAGTTGTTGTAGATGTAATTAGCTAAGTCAAATATGATGAGATTATACTGAAGTAGAGCGGGTTCTTAATTCACCATGACTCATGTTCTTATAAGAAAAGAGAGAGACACATGGGGATGTTATGATGCAGAGGGGCAGAGATTGGAGTGATACATCTACAAGCTGGAGAATGCCAAGGGTTGCCAGCAACCACCGGAAGCTGGCAGAGGCAAGGAAGGATTCTTCCTTAGAGCTTTTGGAGAGGACACACCGACACCTTGAGTTTGGACTTCTAGCCTCCAGATCTGAGACAATAAAATCTCTGTTGTTCTGAGCCACCCAATTTGTTGTGCTTTGTTATGGCAGCCCTAGGAAACTAATATATGGCATGACTCCTGAATGTTTGAAGGACCTGCTGGCTTTATAAGGGGTGATTGGAAGAGGATTGGGACTAGACAAGCATGGCAATAGGGAACCAGATGTAGAGCAAAATGGGAGAGAATTTTAAAGGCATCCTGGAATTTCTGGGAGAGAGGAAGGTATTTAGGGAGAATTTTGGCATGCTTTCTGTGCAAAGACCCTAAGAAGGCCCTGTTAAGAAAACCTATAGCAGATGTCTTGATTATTACTCAAGGTATCAAGAGTGTGACTTGTGTTTCCCTTGACTGTGTCTCCATGATAGTCTGAGCCATGCGGAGTCCTTGGATTTAATCGGGTTACACTGCAGAACCTCCATGCTATTGCATTCCTCTTTGCTTTGGTGTTGGTTACGATCTCCTTATTCTAGTAATGTTGGCAGTCTTTTGAAACTCATGTCAATATCATCTTTTTGGAGAGCCAGGAACTTCTTTTATGGTTGTCTGGTAGTGTTTGTCAGATGGAGAAATGGAGGAGAAGAGTGTCTAGCCGTCCAGGGTAGGTAAGGTGTTCATTTCCCTTTCTTGTTCTTATCTCCAGTAAGGTACCTATTACCTGGCATTCTAGCTGCTAATTCACTTGTTTGCTCTCCTGTGTTCTGTAATCTTGCTGAGGACAGAGAATGTCTCATTTGAGTTTTTTTTTTTTTTTTTTTTTTTTTTTGAAAAGGTCTTGCTCTATCACCCAGGCTGGAGTACAGTGGCGCAATCTCAGCTCACTGCAACCTCTGCCTCCCAGGTTCAAGCGATTCTCCTGCATCAGCCTCCTGAGTAGCTGGGATTACAGGCATGCGCCACCATGCCTGGCTAAGTTTTTGTATTTTTTTTTTTTTTAGTAGAGATGAGATTTCACCGTGTTAGCTAGCATGGTTTCGACCTCCTGACCTCGTGATCCACCTGCCTAGGCCTCCCAAAGTGCTGGGACTACCAGTGTGAGCCACCGCGCCTGGCCTTGAGTTTTTATGTCTAATGGCTAGCAGAGTAGTTGCTACGTAGTATATGTTAATGTTTCCTCAGCAAATAATTAATGAGTGAACAGGGCTGGGAGAATTTGGCATGCTTTCTGTACAAAGCCCCTAAGAAGGCTCTGTTAAGAAAACCTGTAGCAGATGTCTTGATTATTACTCAAAGTGTTGAGTGCGACTTGTGTTTCCCTGGACTGTGTCTCCATGCATAGGCTGTGCCACTTGGAGTCCTTGGATTTAATTATCCTTATTTCATTGAGGAAGCCCAGAGAGGGAAGAAAGGTAACTTGCTGGTTGAACAGAGCTAGTTACTCAACTTCTTGGTGCTTCTGTCTAGTCCTTGACATGACCGTGGCTGATCCGTCTCATCAACTTGGCAATTCCACGTACTGTTCTCACTCCCAATATTTTAGTTCGGTGTTCTTTTTTTTTTTTTTTTTTTTTTTTTTTTTTTAAGATGGAAGCTCACTCTGTCACCCAGGCTGGAGTGCAGTGGCACGATCTCAGCTCACTGCAACCTCTGCCTCCCAGGTTCATGCAAGTCTCCTGTCTCAGCCTCCGGAGTAGCTGGGACTACAGGCACCCGCTACCATGCCTGGCTAGTTTTTGTATTTTTAGTAGAGATGAGGTTTCACCACGTTGGACCAGGCTGGTCTCAAACTCCTGACCTCAGGTCGTCTACCCACCTCAGCCTCCCCAAATGCTGGGATTACAGGCATGAGCCACTGCGCCTGGCCTAGCTCAGTGTTCTTGACCATCTTTTTCCTTTCTTGGAATGTAGCCGAGCCCCGAGGGAGCTGGGTTCTGGAAGGGAAGGGTAGGAAACTCACTGCCATGCCTTCCTGTGTGGGCTGATGCATCAGGAAGGTGGTGGGGAAGAAAGAGAAAAGCACTATGCTCAGGAGAAAGCTTTGCAATTAATGCCATAATAACCTTATAAAGTAGGTACTATTGTTATCTCTTTTTATAGACAAAGAATCTGAGGCTCAGAGGGTAAGTGGCTTGCTCAAGCACAGCTTAATTCATTTCAAGAAAGAGACTCAAACTCAGGTCTGCTGGACCCAAGATGCTGCCCTTGGCCCTGAGCACAGCTCCTCGATGTCTGCCTGCGTGCCATGCTCTGAGGCCTGGGCTGCTGAAGGAAAGGCACCATACATGGGAGCTGTTACTCTGAGCCACTGTAAGACAGCAGAGCCCAGCATAGGCTGGGATTGTGGTCAAGGAGGCAGTCAAGGTCAGGGCCAGATGAGCTGCTCTGACATCGTATCCAAACAGTGAGCAGCAAGAAGCGAGGCCAGGTGGCCCCTGCAGAGCGTGAGGCAGAAAGTGGGCTGTAAAGAGTCAGGACGAGCCGTTTGTGAACAGGAGCATGATCAGCGAGATGGGGCCCTGCTGTGTGTGTGGGGAGCTGGCTCTGCCTGGAACCACGTACGTGGTCCCTACCCCCTACAGCAGGAACAAGGAAATAGCCTGCCTTAGTTCAGGGGCCTTTTGGAGCCAGGTCACATCTAGCTTAGGGGAGAATTGCTGCTGCCCATGTGCATTCCTGGATCCCTGAAGGAACCTGTGCTGGGGCACAAGGATCAGAGAGGATGAGCCAGGTATCTTGGGGACAGTCAAAAAAACATAGTTTCCAGCTCTGCCACTTAGGAGCTATGTGTTCTGGGGCCAATTACTTAACCTCTTTGTGGCTCAGCCTCTTCATCAGTACCCACAGGTGCCTAGTACCTGCTTCTCAGGCTTGTGAATGACATAGGAATGAAAAGCATCCAGCACTTATACCTGGAAAACAATAGGCACTCAATTCACAATAGCTGTCTTATTATTCTTGTCACTATTAATGTCATTAAGTCATGGTAAGGCCTGCGCTCACAAGGACAGGTATTGCAGTAGAAAGGGCATGGATTCTGTAGTCAGGACCTCCCAACACCCCCCTTCTTCTGTAAAAGCTTGACCCACCAGCGTGGCTGGGAAGGCCACCTTCTGGATCTGAGCCCAGTGTACTGAGCCCAGTGTATCCCTCTGTAAAGTGGGGACAACAGTGCCTGATTTGCAGGGTCACGAGAGAAGGGATGCAAACGCCAGCCCAGGCCCTGCATACAGTGGGTGCTTACTGGTGAGTTCCTGATCCTGGAGAGCTCCCGGGAAGGCCCCAGCTCCTCCTGTGCACATAATCAGGGGCTTTCTAGGTCAGGGCTGTCAGTAGGGATCAGGCTGGCTTGAAAAGTGCTTTGGGCGGGGGCTCTCGGGCCTTTTCCCAGGAGTCAGATTGGAGGCGAGGAAAGAGATGGGGGAGGACGAGCCCCCGGCAGGGCTGAGGGTGGGCAGATGGGGGTGTGAAGCGGAAGTGCTGCTGGAGATGAGAGATGGGTGACTGGGGACTGGGGATTGGGATGAAGGAGGGTCAGAGGTGGCTGACCAGAGACTCGGCAGGGGACCCTCCCCGGGTAGAAGTCTGCTCCCCGGAGGCCTCACTGGGCAGCCTCTCTGCTTCTCCAGCAGCCGACCTGGGGGCTCCTTGGAGCACTCTTCCACCCTGGAGAGGGTGGGAGACGGGCTTCTTTTAGCCCTGGAGACAAGACAGGGAGGCTCAAGGCCCAGAGAGGAAGCCCAGGGCCCTTAGAGAGATGAGTCTTGCTCATCCATGGCCCGGCCGAGGCCCTGAGGCCCACAGGCTGAGGTTCAGTGGTGTGGACTATGGGGTACGTGCCTCTCCAGGGAGCCCAGCGTCCAGAATTCGTGTTCCCATGCTTTCCACACTTAAAGGCCTTTGTTTCCTCTTAATGTCCTAATAAAGCTCATTCTGAAAAATCTTGACCTTCTCTGCTGCACCAAGAGAAAGGAATTTGTGGTCACCCCTGCCAGGAAAGCTTAGGGGATCAGAAGGGGGAGGGAGACTGCCTCCACTCCTGTCCAGACCCAGTGCTGGGCTTGGCACTCCACCAGCTCAGTCCTCCAGCCCTCTTGCCCACTCCAAGAGGGAGGATCCTTAAAATCCCCATTCTACAGATGAGGGGACTGAAGCTGGAGTGGCGAGGTCACTTGCCAGGTTGCTGACTGTAGGGGAGGAGCTGGATCTGAGCAGAAGAGGAGGGCCAGGCTGAGGAGGGAGGCAAAGTCAGGGCTTGGGTGAGCCAGAAACAACGGCGAGAGCTGGCTACCCCTTTTTACTGGGGGATCCCCCTTCTCTTCTGATGGGAACAAACCCTCTAGTTCTCAGACATCCCTATTAATAACAACAGCAAAAAAGCATGGCACCAGCAAGGAGTACAGCTAACATGAAAATGCAATGCTGTGTGCCAGGCCCTGGGCTCAGTACCGTGCTTGCGTCATCCCCGTTAACCCTCACACTTGCTTTCTTAGCCCTTTTTACGGATGAGGAATCCGAGACTTCTAGGGATCATGACATTCCTGATCATTGGCAGAGGCAGGTTGTGAGCTCTGGTGCACGATCCCACACTGTTTGCGGGATGACTCCTTGCTTCTACTAACGGGTGTCACCTGGACTGACCTTGCTCTTCGCCAAATACCCTGCCTTCCTCATTACCACCCTCTTTACCTGGAGCCAACGCATCGGTTCCCTGCCTCTGTGTCACAGACCTACTTCTAGGTAAGGTCCAGCCACTGCTCTGTCTCTAGCCAAGGGGTGCCAGAACCTGACCCAAGCACATGGAGCTGGACTTGTCATGGCTGAACCAGAAACAGAAAGATGAAAGGGTCTGCCCTTGCTGTGCCGGTACCAGTGCGGCTGGCTGGGTTTAGCCACTGATGCGTTAATGGCCGGGCAGGGATGCTTCCTAAGGGCTCTCACGGCTGAGAGTCCCAGGGATCCAGCACCTGATGAATGCCTGGGCCAGACCTGACCCAGAGAAGGGTGCAGTGCCCTGAGGCCTGGCGACCTCTGGTGTCCTGTTGGGATGGCGGTTCACACTGTCTCAGCTGCTGACATGGTGACTGGAAACTGGCTCAAGCGTGAACTGATGCTTGACTGGGTTCAAGGCCTGCAACCTCTCTCTCCCTCTGGCCTTCCTAGAGGCTGCTGGAGGGGTTTTCTGGAAAGGAAGCCACTTCCCCGCAGTGAGCAGGGTCTGCATCCCTCCCGTCTGTCTCTCCCACCAGGCTCTGAGGGGCAAGTCCTTCATTCAGTGTTGATTGAGCGCTTGCCATGCATCTAGTCCCGTGATGACAGAGATGGGTGAGAGAGGCATGGTCCCTGCCCTGGAGATGCTACCAGAGGCAGGGAAGGAGGATCTGTGATGCCCTGGGCAGCGGGGTGCACAGTCAGGCTTATGGATTGTGGGTTGGGGGTTGTGCATTCCTGAGGGGCATAGGCTCTGGAGCCTGACTCCTGACTTTGACTCCTCACTCCATCCTGTATGAAACGTGAGGCCTTGGGCCGGTGACCTGTCCCTCAGTTTCCTCATCTGTGAAATGGGATAATAAAGGTGCTAACCTTAGAGGGTTATTGTGAAGATGAAGTGAGTTTATGTGGCTGAAGTGCTTAGAACCATGTGGCACAGTGCGAGCATGCAGTAAATGTTATTGATGATGGTGATGTAATTGTTCCCTGTGAGATTTTTGTTTCTTTGGCTAGGTTCTGTGTTTTTGGAGGACCTGGGTAGTTTTACTCCTCTTTGTCTTCCCTGGTCGCAGGTGCATGGCAAGTACATTTGGAAACTTACTTATGGCTATTGAGGCATCTTTGACTCCCTCCCTGTCCCTCGCTTCCTACCTCATTCAGTTGCATTCAGTTACCAGGTCCCAGAGATTCCAACTTCCTGACCTTCCTTGTGTCTATTCTGACTGTCCCTTCTATCTGTCGTCTCTGTCCTGGATCCCTGTGCAGCTTGCTAATGGGTCTCCCCGCTGCTGGACTAAAAGACTCCACAAACTACTCTAAGGGGCAGTCAGAGTGACAAGCCTTTGAAGGTGACCTGTGGTGCCACTCTCCTGCTTAACACCACCACAGTCACCGGCTCCTCGTTGCCCTTAGGACAGAGGCTACACTTTCACCTCTGTATCATCCCAGATGGGCCCTCTTGCTGTCCTCTCCAGCTCCACGTCTGGGGACCCCCATATCCTACTGCTCACTCCTCCAGCCTTCCCCTGGCCCTTGCAGTCTTGACTTTTTGAGACGGGGTTGTCTTGCTCTGTACCCGAGCTGGAGTGCAGTGGTGCGATCTTAGCTCACTGCAACCTCTGCCTCCTATGTTCAAGCAATTCTCCTTCTCAGCCACCTGAGTAGCTGGGACTACAGGTGGGCACGACCACACCTGGCTAATTTTTATGTTTTTAGTAGAGACGGGGTTTCACTATATTGGCCAGGCTGGTCTCAAACTCCTGACCTCAGGTCATCTGCCTGCCTTGGCCTCCCAAAGTAGCTGGGATTACAGGTGTGAGCCACTGCACCCGGCCTTTCTTCTTGCTTCTGTGCCTTTGTATTTGACCCTCCTTCCCCGCCACTCTTCCTTTTGCCTAGGGTTCACTGCTTACTAACTCTCACCTCCCAAACTGCTGGGATTACAGGCATGAGCTACTGTGCCGGGTCTTTCTTCTTGCCTCTGTGCCTTTGCATTTAACCCTTCTCCCCCGCCACCCTTTCTTTTGCCTGGGGTGCGCTGCTCACTAACTCCCACCTCTCCACGAACAGTGTGGGCATTACCGACTCCAGCCTAACTTTGATCCTTACTCCAGGCTGGTTAGATGACCCTCCCCTGGGCCTCAGAGCACTCTGAGTGTACAAAGCGCATATTCATTCATTCATTCCACAGAACACCTCCCCTGTACCAGGCACTATTCTAGCTGCTGCAGATAGAGTAGTAAACAAAGCAGCAGAAAATCCCTGCCTTGGGAAACGTGTGTATTCCACCAAACTGCCCAGGATCCTTGAGAGTGGGTCTGCGTCTCACTAGCGGTGTGCTCCTGGAGGGCGGCAGGGCTAGTGGCTCTTTGACTTTGTGTCCTTAGTATTATGCACTGGGTGTCCGTAAATGGATACTTGATGGGTTTCAGGCATTATGCTTGGTGCTGGGGGGAAGAAGTAGCAAACATGACAGGGAGGAGATATAATCTGGGGATATGAGAGTAGCAAATGTCGTGGTGTGGAGTGCAGGTGTGTGTGTTTGGTCCTGAATCTGTGACTTACTAGCTATGTGACCTTGAGCAAGCTACTTAACCTCTCTGTGCTTCAGTTTCCCCATCTGAGAGAGAGAATGACAGTACAACCTATCTTATAGTGTTGTCAGGAAGGTTAAAAGTATTAATATCTGTGAAGCTCTTAGAACAATGCCTGGCACATAGTAAGCACTTTATATAGAAATATTTGTTAAACAAATGAATAGCAATCACACAGACTCTGAACATAGCCTTAAATTCAAATCCTGCCTCTGCCAGGTTCTAGCCATGTGTAACATAGGAAGGTCATGGAATCAAGCTGAGCCTCAGTTTCCTGATCTGCGAACTGGAGATAATACTTCTCTTAAAGAGATTACATCTCCTGGGCCTCCAGGAACCCACAGACATATAGTGCTTGGCGCCAGGGCTTTGCAGCACATCTCTTCTCATGAGGAAAAACAGGATCCTGCCCTTGAGGGGTTCATGGTTCCCGAGGGAGGATGAAAACACTGGTCTCTGCTCACCGCTCAGACGCCACCTCCTCCATGAAGCCTCCCTTGAATCCAACGGTTTCTCCCTCTTTGGGACTCCCATAAACATTTGTCTCCCTCTACCTCTCATGGGCTTTAGCTCTAAATTCCAGTTCTGAAACTGACCAGCCATGTGGCACTGGACAATCATTTCCCTTCTCTGGGTCTTAGGAAATGGGTCTTAGGTTTTTCATTTTTAAAAATTCTGTAAGGGGAGATAGAGTTCACCTTCAATGGAGCATCACGTTGGAATCAAGCAAGACAGGGTCTACAGAGCACCCCATGTGCCTGGCGGTTAGTGATGTCCAATACATGCCAATTCCCAATTTCTCATCTGCATCCTAGCATAGGCTCCTGACTGGCCTGTCAGTTCCCTGAAGAGTCCGATTTAACTCTGCATTTCCCTGAGGTGGCAGGTGAGAGAGTCAACGAATCAGTGAAGGGCTGCGGGGATGAGAGGTGAACCCACAAGTGCCTGTGTGTGGGGATGAGACATTTTCTGGGTCTGCTGTGGAGCGTTTCAAGCCTGTGCAGTCCCTCCTCCACAGCCCTCCCACCCTGGGGCCTTTGCACAAGATGGAATTTTCCTCCTTTCCCTCACTGCCTGTTTGGCCCTTGGCTGATGTTTCTATCTCAGTTCCAGGGGCCTTTGTGTAGGGAGGATTCCTTCAATGCCCATTCCCCACGCCCTCACTCTCACACCTACCCCAGGGGTAGGTCATAGTGCAAAGTCACTTTGAAGTTGCAATTTTACACTTCTTTGTGTGGTATTTTCCTTAAGGGGTGCTATCCCCACCAGGCTGTAGACCCCCTGGGAGCAGGCATGGTGCATTTCTGTATTCCCAGAGCTGAGCTCTGCGCCTGTCACAGAACAGGCCCTTGGTAGCAGTTTGCTGAAGCACTGCGTGGACTCCGAGTGGGAAGAAGCCAAGGCTCTTGGCGCTTCTGCACTCAGGTCCTTCCTGTTTGCCTGCCCAGTGGCCTGTCCTCAGTTCCTGGGAACACCAGACCCTAGCCTCGTCTGCTGCCCGCCAGGGTATGGGGTACGTGGGTAAGTGGAGGGAGAGGGCTTGCCCAGGCGTACCTCTGTCACAATGGAGTCCTTGGTGCTGTTGTAGACCCAGCCATCCAGGCATGGCTCCGTGGACCTCTGGGTGTCATTGGGCAGGCTGGCGTTGGACGGATGTACAAAACGGAGGCACCTCTCAGGCTTCCCATTTGGGCCCATAGGGATCACCCACGGCCCTGCGGAGGCATTAGGGGGCGGGCGGCAGTGGTGGACAGGGGTGGCGGCTGTGAAGATCTGCAGCAGGTTGTGGTTGGCCATGTTGAGGATCGGGAGGCCCAGTATGGCTACATGCAGAAACTGGAAACGGCCCATGCTTCCCACACGGTCCAGGATCTCCGAGAAGGTCATGGCACTGGGGCAAGATGAGCCAGAGCTGTGGGCAGGGCACAGGCCAGGGAGAGGTATACGTGTGCCTGGTGGTGCGTGGGCCTATGGAACCGTATGTGAGAGGGTGAACCAGGTGGATATGCGAGCACAGGTGTGTGGAGCGGTGCGTGTGTGACTGTGTAAGGATGTGGAAACTCAGGCGTGTGGAGCCGCAGATTCTTGTGCGGATGCCTGAGGAAGAGCCCACCTGCATGGAGGGCTATGGGATCAAAGGTGTAAGTGTGTGTCCAGGTGTGTGGACACAAAGATATCTATAGGTATGTGCTCATTTAGGCTGGAGCATAAGGACACAGCTTTGTGAACTCGGGTGTGTGTTGTGTGTGTGCACCTGCGGGTACGAGCGTGTGTGTGCTCAGCTAGGCTGGTCGCACATGCTGCATGCACGGAGCAGTGCAGGGCACATAGCAGGGACCAAGGGGCCCGGCCTTGGATGTTGGCTACAAAGGACGGATTGTCAGGTGGGTGGCAGATGTCCCCAGTTGCTCCAGGCAGATACACAGGGTTAGCAGAGTACAGGCTGCCTGGTGGGAAAGGCCTCCCCAAGCCCAGAGCCTCCTGGCTTCTGGCAGTTCCCTGGGGCTGGGCCCACCATGCTGGGGTATCTGTAAGAGCCCGAAGTGGGTCTCAGAGGGCACTAGTGGCTTGGCCAGTCGCAATGAGAGCCTGGCCGCGGGAGATTCCCGGGGACTCCTGGGTGCCTGGGCTGGGGGCCCTCCGTCCCTCCTCACCTGGTGGCTGGGTCTGGGTCCGATGGGGCTGGTGATCAGTGTAGTTGAGGTCCCTGCTCTGTCCTAGGGGCCGGCTGCTGCTGTAGTTGGGCAGCTCAGCTCTAACAAGCTGTGTTTGTGCCTCCCCCAGGGGGGCTTATATAAGGCATAAGCTGTTTCCCGGGCTAATGTTTGACTTTCTTTTGCGGATTAACATCACTGGCAGGGAGAGTGCTATGGACCCACCAAGCCCAGCACTTCTCAAAGGGCTGCCTCAGCGAAGGCCAGTGGGGGTGGGGCAGTGTGGCTGAGCCTAGCAGGGCTGCTGGATGGACACCATGGGCCCAAATGGGAAGTCTGAGAGGTGCCTCCGTTTTGTCCATCCACCCGGTGCGAGCAGCCCAGGCAGGCTCACCGAGGGGAGAGTCTGAGAAGGAATCTGGCCTGACCGCTGAGGGTTCAAGGTCCTTCTCAACTGATGTTCAGAGGACTTGGAGCTGAGGACAGCCAATGGGAAACACACTGGTGCCCGTAAGCAGGCGGCATTCTCCTCTGTGCTGCTTCCCCTGCCTGGCACCTCCTGAGTAGGGGAAGGGGATTTGCCTCTCAGGACGTGTTAGGGCAGACCCAGACAGAAAATGTCACTTTCATCTCTCCGCCAGGATGCAGGGCTGCCATCTCCTGGGCCCCTGGGGCAGCAGCCAGGACCTCCCTGTCTGTGTCTCTGACACAGGTGAACTGTCCCCTTCCATCCCACCCTCAACGGACAGGCCTCTCTCCTGATCAGCCGTTTCCCCCTGGGGACCAAGTGCAGTCCTTACTGTTTTATTTCACTCTGAATATTAGTTTAATTATATAATAATGTGTGTTTCTTGCATAAAATGTGGGAAATACAGACAAGCCAAAGAAGAAAAAACAAAGCAAAGCAAAATGTCCAGTCTCACCTGAGAGCCTATCTGTTCTTCTGGTCTTTTCCTCAGCAGAGACTTCGGTCTGAGACCCTGACTTCTAGCCACCAACATTAGGCTCGTTTAACCCTCAGGGCAGCCCTGTGACTAGTCTAGCATTAATAATTAGGGAACTGAGGCAAAGAGAGATTAAGTGACCTCCTCACCATCCCCCAGCCAGGAAGCACAGGGCAGGGCAGGGTGGCCCTAAGCCCATTCCCTCCCTTAGAACCAACATTTTCTATGAAGCCTATGGGGGCACTGTACTATTAATATATTGCCTCTCCCTTAAAAAGTCACCTAGAAGGCTGGGCATGGTGGCTCACGCCTGTAATCCCAGCGCTCTGGGAGGTCAAGGTGGGTGGGTCACGAGGTCAGGAGATCGAGACCAGCCTGGCCAATATGGAGAAACCCTGGAATCCCAGCACTCTGGGAGGTCAAGGTGGGTGGGTCACAAGGTCAGGAGATCGAGACCAGCCTGGCCAATATGGAGACACCCCATCTCTACTAAAAATAAAAAAATTAGCCGGGTGTGGTGGCGTGCGCCTATAGTTCCCAGCTACTTGGGAAGCTGAGGCAGGAGAATCACTGGAACCGGGGAGGCAGAGGTTGCAGTGAGCCAAGATCGCACCACTGCACTCCAGCCTGGGTGACAAAGCAAGATTATATCTCAAAAAAAAAAAAAAAAAAAAAGTCACCTAGGCTGGTCTTCAATATCACTCCTGCTTCCTTTTACCTCTCTGTTCCTACCTCCAGAAACGCCTGGGAGCTGCCCCTTCCCACCTGCTCTGGGGGCTAGGGAGGGTCCCCCTTAGGGCTCCCCTTTTCGGTTGGAGAGGGCTTTCCATTCTCCTCCCGGGCCCCCCTCTCCACCAAGGCAGCATCTAGCCCGCAGGGTCCAGACTGAGCTTCCCTCCTACCGCAGGTCAGGGTCAGCTGGTCAAGCTGGGTCCCGCCCTGCCCCTCGGCTTCCCACCTGGGCCCAGCGGTTATTGATGCTCTCAGAGGGGCCTGAGGCAGGGTGAGATCCGGAGTCATCAAAGGCAGATTAAATTATGCTCCAAGGCAGCCAAGGGGTTGTTTTAGGAAGGTTTTCGACTGTGAGGCTTGCAGTGAGCTGGGCTGCTGCCCCGAGCTCCCCCTGTTCTGGGCATTCGCCCTCTTGGAGATTTTCTGCTTCCTAATTGGCTTGGGTTATCCATCTGTTCCTGTCCTAGTGGAATGTTGTTTAAAGGAGCCTGGCGACTCCCCACTGAGGCTGCTGGAGTGAAGCCAGAGTATACATATCTAAACTGCCCAGCCAGGGGCAGCTGCATCCGGGCAGCGCCCCCCAACCCCTAATGGACGTGATTGGATTAGTGATATCAGGAATTGTGTGATGCACTTGTTATATGACCTTGGACAGATCACTTTCTCTGTGCCTCTTGTTTCTCTTCATTAGTTAAGTGGCTTTTTAAAAGAAAGCACCAGAAACCTTTTATTCAAACAATATATTGGGTTCATAACCTCAATGTATAAAGCAGACAATAGAGGTCTTCTGGCTAAAGCGGGGTCTGTGGGCGTCGGGGGATGCTCCGGCTAAAGTGGGAGAGAAGGTGACTAGAAGAGCCCTCTGCCCTCAAACGCCAATCTCTCTCTCCCTTCACAGGTTGATTCTAAAGTTTCCTTTGTGGGAGTGAGGCAGTTCAGGGAATGGGGATTCCGCAGGCCTGAATTTGAATGTCGACTCCACCTCTTGTCAGCTGTGTGCACTTGGCCAGGTGATGCCCGCCTAAGCCTCAGTTTCCTCACTCGTAACTGCCAAATGGGGAATAAAACCTACCTATGGGATTGTTGGGGTTTTAAATAAAAGTGTATGAAGCCTGAGCACAGTGCCAAGCACACAGTATTTAATGACAGGGTCAGCCCTGAGGGCACAGGCCTCAGGAAGGCCGGACACTCCCAGAAGAGGAGGAGGAGAGACCAGAACAGGAGGAGTGCTCTCCAGCCCTTGGGGCACAGGCCGAAAGCGCTTCCAGGTGCGTGGGTTTCTTGAGGGCCTCCCTAGGCCCCTGGAGGCGGCCCTGGCCCAGTCAATTCTGGTCGAGCCCATCATGTTGCCAGGCAGCCTGGGCCCCAGCTGCCACCTCAGGTGGCACAGGGCAGGGACACAGGACGCTCCAAGGGCTGTGCTGCAGTTGCCAGGGCAAGGCTAGGAATGGCCCTCATGGGCAGCTCTGAAGGCACGGCTGGGAGAGTCGCCCCCTTCTGGTGTGCACTGGAACGACACCTCTTTCCTCAAGAGGGCGTCGCTGCATTTTGGAGCCCTCGCGCCACCTGGCAAAGAACTCAGCACAGGGGACGGATTATGTGGTTCCCGGAGCTCCCTCACACCGGACACCTGCCGAAGAACTCGAGGGCGGGACCCCAGGCTGACGTTCTTTAGCAGCAGGCGCAGGGGACACATGCCACTGTCCCCATGTCCCAGCATGGCTTTCTGTTCATCTGATGTCTTAAGCCAGGGTTGGCCGACTCATCCCAGGGGACCAGGTTACGTGGCCGAGTGAGGTGGGCCCAGTGCCAGCGAAGGGGAGCGCGGGGCCGCGGGGAGTTGCAGAGCGCATGTCCAGTCTGAAGGGGACAGCGCCCGCTCAGCGTTGCAGAGCGCATGTCCAGTCTGAAGGGGGCAGTGCCCGCTCAGCACCAGCTGGTGTTGCCATGGGGATGTGCAGGCTTCGGTTGCCAGATCTTCAGATATTTTAAAAATAGCTTGAAATCTGGACTTTTGTGTGAAATTTTCCAATTGTGTAGGCGACCCCTCCTCCCACCTTCTGGAATCCCTTTGTCTTTTCTGCTTGAACCACCTAAAGGGGCCATCAGCTCCATCAAGTGATTCCTTGCAGAGGAAGGTAGGATCTCCTCTGATTCGTCCTCACGGTGCCTCCTTGCTTGTCTTCAGGAGTTTATTCACTCAGCAAACATTTATCCAGCACCTGCTCTGGGCTAAGCCTTGTGCAGAAATGGATTCTGAAGATGGGAGGAAATGGAGAAGACACAGAGCATTGCTTTGGAGAACGAAGGAAGAATGGAGGGGACAGGGGTCAGGTTCCCTGGGACACCTTCCCACCACCTCCCCACTGGGATCTCCTATCTGGGCTGTGCGGTCTTCTCCCTGCTATGCCATCCATGCTTTGGGTGGAGAGCCTCGTTCCCACTCAGCATCTCTTGGCTTGTTGTTTCCAAGGCTGGGTCTTTCTCGGCTCCTCAAATCACACCTCCTCCGAGAGGCTTTCCTGGACCGTGCTAGCTAGAGCAGCGTTCTCTATACTGCCGTACACTCTTTATAGCACTCATGACTCTCTGAAATGATACACTTGCTTATTATCTGCCCTCTCCCCACCGAACTATGAGGTCACAAAGGCATGGCCTTCCTGAAGGATGCGTTTGCTACTCTCTGAACCCTTGGCAGGAGTTGGAGAATTTATATTCCCCAGATGCTCTTCAGGCACAAAAAGCTAGACTAGAGGTTTTCAACCATGTCCTGAGGGTCTTTAAAACTCTGGAGTCACCTCCATCATCTGTAGTCCTTTTACCTCCACTGGTGTGTCCATGCCAGGGCCCTGCTTTTTGCTGTCCTTTGGGGCCCTGGAAATCCCAGATCTGTTTTCAGGAAACATTCTTAGCAGAGGTAGTGCTCTGCCCCAGACCACACTTGCTGGGCCTCAGTTTTCTCGCCTGCAAAAATTGGCGGAATGATAACTGTTGCAAGCTCATAGGGGTGTGAGGAGGGGAGGGCATGTTGTCCTGTGAGGTGGTAACCCCAAACTCTGTCATGAAATATGGTGTCCCCTGGGTCCTGCCTGGGAGCTTGGAGCCCATTTTATACCTACCCCCACCAAGCAGCGCATGTATTCTGCCTGCCTTATTTCCTGCCCATGGCCCTTGCACAGGCCTACTCTGCAGTTGGTCTCCCTCAGCGTGGCAGAAGAGCTTAATGATAAAGTTGGGCTGAGCCTCCAGGAGCAGACAGCGTGGGAGAGAAGTCACAGATACAAGGAAGATACTCAGAGCCTGCGAAATCCCCTCAGCTGCCTCTCGCCAACCTTGTCCTTGGACTTGGAGTGTCCCTCCTGGGGAGGGGGATTGGCAGATGAAACTTTATCATGATGAAGGCAAGGGCCAGTCACAGCTGAGCTCCTACATGTAGAGGACTCGGCAGCAGGGACCAGTTTGATGATAAAGATGACAGCAACCATATACATAGCTGCTTGTCACGGGAGGGAACCTGGGGCTGGGGGTGAGGGCGGGAGTTCACTGTTGGGTACATTTGTATCTGCTGTACCCACAGGGTTCAGAATCATAGATGGCTGTTTTTCTTGGGCAGGGGGGCACGGGTGGCCCACCCCAGAGCTCTGATCTCATCTTAGCTTCCTCGGTGCTGTTGATGAAATTCAGAGAAGTAAAGTTTATCAGGTTTGCAGAGAACCCAAAGCTGGGATACAAGGTGTCTAAGTAGGAGGACAGAATCAAGATCCAAAGCAATTGGAAGGTTGAATACTGGGCCTGCTTCCTTCTGGCAATGTCATTTCAGACACGTCTCATGAAGTTTTTGAGCCTTGGTTTTCCCATCGCAAAATGGGGACAATGGCACCGACACTGCAGTGCTGTAAGGGTTAAGAAGACAGCCTACATACAGCACCCCGCAGAGGCTGTATGCCTGGCACATAGTAGTCCCTCGCTCACTGGTGGCTACTGCTGAGATGAATACCAATGTGAGCTCCTTAGGCCAGCAGCCTTGTCTTTCGTTCCTGTATTCCTGGTGCCTGGTATGGCGTGGGCACTGAACAAATGTTTGTCAGATGAATGAACAAGATGAATTTGACAGGGATAAATGTCAGTTCCTGGACTCGGATCCAAAGACCCAGCTGCACGAGGATGCAGTGGGGGAGAAATGGCTTAGCAACAGCACATGTGAGAAAAGCGGAGGGATTGAAACTGACAGAAATTCAGTCAACATGAGGTGGCTGCCAAAACCAGCCAGGGCAAACTTGGGTAGCATTATTAGAGGCTGGGTGCTCAGAGGAGGGAGGCCACGGTGGTCAGATCAGCCTCAAGAGCCACAGGCCCTTGTACGTTTCGCCTGTAGGGAGGCTGGCCAAACAGGTGAGGCGGGGAAGAGCCCTAAAGACCACATATCATGAGATAGGGCTGAAGAAACCAGGGCACTGAGCTTGGAGAAGAGAATCACAAGGCACGTGGCGGCATTCGGATCTTGCCTCTTCCACTTGCTCCGGACAATCAACAGCTCCAAGTCCCAGTTTCCTCATCCGTAAAACGTGCAAGCCACAGGTTGGAGGTCACGCCGCTGCTGGAGAAAGGCAGGAATGGGAACCCGAGCCTTACTGGACCCAGCCCCCCTCCGCCTCCCTCCTGAGCTCTTCAGCATGGAGGTTGTTCACGCTGAGGACAGCTGGCAGGGAAACTGTGGGTGGCCAGAGGCGTCTGTTTCCATTTTAGGGGTTGGACCAGGATCACAGGGGCAGCTCCTTCCAGCCCTAACACTCCCTTCTCCTTTTCTCCACTTGTGGCCGATTCTATAGTCTGGGTGCTTTCCTGGCGGCCAGCTTCCCTCTATTTGCATGGTTTCTGCGTGTAAGATTTTGTGTACAAAAGGCTGGATCTGTTCCTCTTCTTCCCAGAAACCGCCCGGTGCCTGCAGTGTGCCCGCCTGGTGGGCCCTCTGCTCCCTCTGGTGGCTATAGGGGGTACTGCACTGGGCTCAACAGAGCCAACCAGAATAGCATTGGAATCAGACATCTTGGTAAAAGTCCCGGCTCTCCATCAAGAGATGAATGGATAAGCACAGTGTGGTATAACATACAATGGAATATTATTCAGTCTTAAAATGGAAGAAAATGATGACAGCTGAATGAGTCCCCAAAACATTAAGAGAAAATAAGTTGGCACAGAAGGACAAATATTTTATGATTCCATTTATAGGAGGTACACAGAACAGGTAAATTCAGAGATAGAAAGTAGAACAGAAGTTACCAGGGGCTCACAGAGGGGGAACAGGTGAGTTATCGTTTAATGGGTACTGAGTTTCTATTTGAGATGTTGAAAAAGTTCTGGAAATGGATAATAGTCGTGGTCACGCAACATCGTGAATATACTTAATGCCACTTATTGTACCCTTAAAAATGGTTAAAATGGTAAATTTTGTGTTATATATATATATATATCATTACAATAAAAAGTAGTAAAATGTATGTAACACAAAATTTACCATTTTAACCCTCTTGCCACATAAGGGCTGCATGAGGTTTATCAAGTCACTTAACTTCTCTGGGCCTCTCTTTCCTCATCTGTAAAGTGGGGAGAGCAATAATGCTTACCCCACTGCCACCACCCTGGTGCAAGCCACCTTACTTTCTCACCTGGAGGATTGAAAACTGCCTCCTTGATGGTCTCCTGGCTTCACTTTGGCCCTCCCCAACAAGTCTTTTTCTACTAAGCAGCCATAACATCTGGAAACCTAGGTCAAATCAGTCATGCTCCTGCTTAAAATTCTCCGCACACTCCTCTTCTTGACCAACAGGATCTGGTCTGTGATCACCTCTCCTCCCTCAGTGCTTTCTGCCACCTCTCCCTCACCAAAATATTACTCCATGCTCCTTTTGCCTCCAGGCTTTTGGCCTCATTGGTTACCCTGACTGGAATGCTGTTTTCCTGATTGTCTTATATTGTCAGGTCATCCTTGTCATCAAGCTCTCATCTCAAATGTCACCTTCTATTTCTGGGGATTTCATTTCTTACGAGCCACTCCAATGTTGCCTTACCTTCTAGCCTGACTCTTATCACCTCTGTCTTGTTTGATTTTCTTCATAGCACCTGTCATGATCTGAAATTGTCTTACCTCTGTGAAACTGGGTCATTTTATGGGCTGGATTTTGTAGAGTGTAAAGTAGGATATAGTTTTTATTTTTCTTCTGCTTCCATCCTTGCACTTGTTCTGTTGCTTCTCTCTCCCCACATTGTCTTAGTCCATTTTCTGTTGCCTATAACAGAATACCACAGACTGGGTAATTTAAAAAAATTAAAAAAGAGATTCATTTGGCTCATGGTTCTGGAGGGTGGGAAGTCCAAGAACATGGCACCACATCGAGTGATGGCCTTAGTGCTGCATCATAACATGGTGGCAGGCATCACATGGTGAAAGCGGGTGAGAGAGTGTGAGACACAGAGAGAACTGGGGGTTGAACTTATCCTTTTACCAGGAGCCCGCTTCCAGGATAACTAACCCACTCCTCTGATAACAGCATTAACCCACTAATGAGGGCAAAGCCCTCATGACCTAATCATATCTTAAAGTTCCCACCTGTTTCAGACGGAATTTCACTCTCGTCTCCCAGGCTGGAGTGCAGTGGCACGATCTTGGCTTACTGCAACCTCCACCTCCTGGGTTCAAGCGATTCTCCTGCCTCAGCCTCTCAAGTAGCTGGGATTACAGGTGCATGCCACCAGACTCAGCTCATTGTTGTATTTTTAGTAGACATGGGGTTTCACCATGTTGGTGAGGCTGGTCTTGAACTCCTGACCTCAGGTGATCCACCTGCCTTGGCCTCCCAAAGTGTTGGGATTACAGGTATGAGCCACTGCGCCGGGTCCCCAGCTATTAATACCATTACAATAGCAATTAAATTTCAACGTGAGTTTTGAAGGGGACATTCAAACCACAGCACCTCTCCTTGAAAATGTTTCAGCTAAGTATAGTTTACCCATTTTTTTCAGGTATTAGATCAATTTCAATTTTAGACATTAAAAGTCTGATTCTTTTAGAAGTTGTACATTGAAGGATTTAAGAATGGAGAGTCATGATGTCTGAAGCTTGCTTTCAAGTGGTTTAGCAAGACCATGTATACACACATACACACAATGTTAATAATTTTTGAATCTAGGTGGTGAATATATAGGTATTTATTATACTATTCTTTCAACTTTTCTGTATGCTTGAAAATTCTCATAAAATGTTAGGCAAAAAGGAAACTGCTTTTGTCAAGTTAAGAAAATAAACCCAGTCCTATCTAAATAAAAATATTTATCTCCCATCCAATATAAAGCTTCTCCTATTCAAGCTGACCCAGGCCTGGCTTTCTGCAGCGGGGAAGGTTGCGGGGATGGGCAGTGGGTGTATGGCCAATGTCCTTACTCTCTTGGATTTACCTCCTCTCCCCATGCTAGCAGCTGCTTCAGCTCCTTCAGGATCTGGGAAGGGAGGAGGGAGGGAAGGAAAAGGAGAGGGCTCCTCAACTGTGCTCTTGTCATCCGTGTGGGGTGTACTGCTGGGCGTCCCCCTCTGGGAACTCTGCCCACACTATTGTTTTATTATTCTTACTATTATTATTTTTATATTTTTACTTATTTATTTGAGATGGAGTCTCACTCTGTCACCCACGGTGGAGTGCAGTGGTGAAGTTTTGGCTCATTGCAACCTCTGCCTCCTGGGTTCAAGCAATTCTCCTGCCTAGGCCTTCCTAGAAGCTGGGATTACAGGTGTGCACCACCACATGTGGCTAATTTTTGTATTTTAGTAGAGATGGGGTTTCACCATGTTGGCCACGCTGGTCTTGAGTTCCTGACCTCAGGTGATCTGCCCGTCTCGGCCTCCCAAAGTGCTGGGATTACAGGCGTGAGCCGCCGCACCTGGCCCCCACACCATCCTTAACGTGAGTGATGCCCAGCTGATCTCTCACACTCTGCCCAGTACTACCAACAAAGTCTCTTTCTGCTGGGGTCACCTTCTGCCCGCAGGTAGCCTTCTTGGGTGAGGTCCCATTAAGGAGACAGTGTATTAGTCTGTTCTCATGCTGATAATACAGATACCCAAGACTGGGTAATTTATAAAGGAAAGGAGGTTTAGTGGACTTGTAGTTCCACATGGCTGGGGAGGCCTCACAATCCTTGTGGAAGATGAAGGAGAAACAAAGTCACGTCTTACATGGTAGCAGGCAGAAGAGAGTGTGTGCAGGGGAACTCCCCTTTATAAAACCATCAGACCTTGTGAGACTTATTCACTATCATGAAATCACTATCATGGGAAATGCCCACCCCCATGATTCAGTTATCCCCTGCTGGGTCTCTCCCATGACACGTGGGAGTTATGGGAGCTACAATTCAAGATTTGGGTGGGGACACAGCAACACTATATCATTCCACCCTGGCCCCTCCCAAATTTCATGTCCTCACATTTCAAAACCAATCATCCCTTCCCAACAGTCCCCCAAAGTCTCAACTCATTCCAACATTAACTCAGAAGTCCATAGTCCAAAGTGTCATCTGAGACAAGGCAAGTCCCTTCTGCCTATGAGCCTGTAAAATCAAAAGCAAGTTAGTTACTTCCTAGATACAGTGGGGGTACAGGAATTGGGTATATACACCCATTCCAAATGGGAGGAACTGGCCAAAACAAAGGGGCTACAGCCTCCATGCAAGTCCAGAATCCAGCGGGGAAGTCAAATCTTAAAGGTCCAAAATGATGTCCTTTGACTCCATGTCTCACATTCAGGCCACACTGATATGAGAGGTGGGTTCCCATGGCCTTGGGTAGCTCTGCCCTTGTGGCTGGGGAAAAAACAGGAGCGATCATGTAACATTCCTGAACACCAAGGTATAGTACAGTGGACTTTCCTGAGCCCTGCTTGGTCCCTGATGAAGGGATAGGGTTAGTGTTAGGGTTAGGGTTAGGGTTAGGGTTAGGGTTAGGGTTAGGATTAGGGTTGGGATTACAATGGGCTGGGATGGGGGTGGAGGTCGGCAGGGCTGCACTTCTTTTGGAGGTTTTCTCAGGCAGAATCAGTTCTGTTTTTCTCCAGCTTCTGGTGGCTCTGGGTCTTCCTTGACCTCTGGATGCACTCTGCACTCTCCAATCTCTTCCTCTGTGGTCACACTGTCTACTCTGCTGTGGGTGGAATCTCCCCCTGCCTCACCATCATAGGACATTTTTCACTGGACTTAGAGCCCTCTCAGGTAACCAGGCTGAGCTCCTCCCTTCAAAACCCTTAAGGTTTTTTTTTTTTTTTTTAAAGTTAATTAATTAAAAAAATTTTTATTTCCATAGGTTTTTGGGGAACAGGTGGTATTTCATTACATGAATAAGTTCTTTAGTGGTAATTTGGGAGATTTTGGTCCACTCATTTCCCGAGCAGTGTATACTGAATTCTATTTATGGTCTTTTATTCCTCACCTCCTTCCCAGCTTTTCCCCCTGAATCCCCGAAGTCCATTGTGTCATTCTTACACCTCTGCATTCTCATAGTTTAGCTCCCACTTATGAGTGAGAACATATGATTTTGGTTTTCCATTCTGAGTTACTTCACTTAGAATAATAGCCTCCAGTTCCATCCTGGTTGCTGTGAATGCCATTAATTCATTCCTTTTTATGGCTGAATAGTATTCTATTGTATATATATACCACAGTTTCTTTATCCATTCTTTGATTGATGTGCCTTTCGACTGGTTCCACATTTTTGCAATTGCGAATTGTGCTGCTATAAACATGGGTGTGTAGGTATCTTTTTTGTGTAATGACTCCTTTTCCTCTGGGTACCCAGTAGTGGGATTGCTGGATCAATGGTAGTTCTACTTTTAGTTCTTTAAGGAATCTCCACTCTGTTTTCCACAGTGGTTGTACTAGTTCACATTCCCACAAGCAGTGTAGAAGTGTTCCCTGTTCACTGCATCCACACCAACATCTATTATTTTTTGATGATGACCATTCTTGCAGGAGTAAGGTGGTATCGCTTTGTGGTTTTGATTTGCAGTTCTCTGATCATTAGTGATGTTGAGGATTGTTTCATATATTTCAAAACCTTTAACTTAATCACATCTTTTATCATTTATGGTTATATTCCCAGGTGTTGGAGTTTAGGATGAAGACATATCTTTTTGGGAACTGCCTTTCAGTCCACTACAAGTGGATTTGGAAAGCTAGATTGACTTCCATCAATTTTGTAAAGGTGGAAGGAGAGAAAGAATGTGGATGAGGATTGTTTTCTCATTTGACCTAGCAATCCCATTACTGGGCAAATACCCAGAGGAACAGAAATTATTCTACCATAAAGACACATGCACATGTGTGTTCATTGCAGCACTGTTCACAATAGCAAAGACATGGAATCAACGTAAATGCTCGTTAGTGACGGACTGGGTAAAGAAAACACGGTACATATACACCATGGAATATTGTGCAGCCATAAAAGAAGAATGAGAGCATGTCCTCTGTAGGAACATGGATGGAGCTGCAGGTCATTATCTTTAGCAAAGTAACACAGGAACAGAAAGCCGAATATACATGTTCTCATTTATAAGTGGGAGCTAAATGATGAGAACACATGGACACATAAAGGCGAACAGCACACACGGGGGTCTGTTGGAGGGTGGAGGATGGTAGGAGTGAGAGGAGCAGAAAACAATAGCTATTGGGCACTAGTGTTAGTACCTGGGTGATGAAATAATCTGTACAACACACCCTCGTGACACAATTTTACTATATAACAAACCTGCATTTGAACCCCTGAACCTAAAATAAAAGTTAAGAAAGAAAAAAAAAAAGAGTGTGGATATGGGAGGAAGCAGGCACCGGGAGAGCTGGGGGTGGAGGTGTGTCATGAAGCACACAGACCCAAAGTGTGTGTTTCATCTCTTGTGCTGAAATTGACCCTGACCTCAGTCTGTTCTTTTAATTTCCATGCCATTAGAGGAAAATCCAAGCGCCAGTCTTCAGGATACCCATTTCAGACCCTGCTGCAAAAACTCAGATTCCCATAGGACATCTCTCTATTCATTATTACCGTGTGGCAAATGACTCCCTCCACCAACCCTGGCTTAGTGATTTAAAACAGCACCTTTGTACTAGCTCACAGTTTCTGTGTGTCAGGATTCTGAACCTGGCTTAGCTGGAGGTCTCTGGCCCAGGGTCGTTCATGAGGTGGCCGTCAAGCTGGTGGCTAGACCCAGGGTTTTATCTAAAAGCTCTTTTGGGGCAGATGATCCGACTCCATGTGGTCATTGTCAGGTTTCAGTCCCCTACCGTGTGAGCCTCTCTGCATGGCTACCTCACAGCATGGCAGCTGGCTTCCTCTGGAGTGAGCCGTGAGAAAGAGCGACTCTGACTCTCAAGATGGAAGCCACAGTCCTTTTATAATGGAATCTTGGGAGTGACAGCTTGTCACTTTTGCTGTTTTCTATTTGTTAGAAGCAAGGCAGTAAATGCAATCCACACTTAAGAGGGAGGGATTACATAAGGGTTCCAATACCAGGAGGTGGGGATCCTTGGGGCACCTTAGAAGCTGCCTACCACAGCCCCCAAAGTCTAATATACATAAGACATAAAATGAATTGAATTACCTTTAAGGTTAATCGTAGATTTATTTCCTAATTTATGATAATAAACCCAAACATTGGGGGGCTGTGGGGGAGACAGGTGTTACGGTTTCACTGTGTCCCCACCCAAATCTCATCTTGAATTGTACTCTCATAATTTCTATGTGTTGTGGGAGGGACCTGGTAAGAGATAATTGAATCACGGGGGCAGTTTCTCCCATACCGTTTTCCTGGTAGACAGTAAGTCTCGTGAGATCTGACAGTTTGATAAGGGGAGACCCGTTTTTCTTGGCTCTCATTCTGTCTCTTGTCGCCGCCATGTAAGAAGTGCCTCTTGCCTTCTGCCATGATTGTGAGGCCTCCCTAGCCACATGGAACTGTAAGTCCATTAAACCTCTTTCTTTTGTAGATTGGCCAGTCTTGGGTATGTCTTTATCAGTCGTGTGAAAACAATTAATACAATGGGGATGGTTAATGGGCACAAAAAAATTAGAAAGAATGAATAAGACCTACTATTTTCAGCACAATAGAGTGACTATAGCCAATAACAACTTGATTGTATGTTTAAAAATAACTAAAACAATGTAATTGGATAGTTCATAACACAAAGGATAAATGCTTGAAGGGGTGGAGACCCCATTCTCCATGATGTGATTATTTCACTTTCCATGTCTGTATGAAAACATCTCATGTATCCCATAAATATATACACCTACTGTATACCCACCAAAATTAAAAATAAAAAAATAGCTCAGGTGTGGTGGCTCATGCTTGTAATTCCAGCACTTTGGGAGGCCAAGGCAGGTGGATCACTTTAGCTCAGGAGTTTGAGACGAGCCTGGGCATCATAGTGAAACCCCATCTCTATCACAAGAAATACAAAAAATTGGCCAGGCATGGTGGTGCACATTTGTGGTTCCAGCTACTCGGGAGGCTGAGGTAGGAGGATTGCTTGAACCTGGGAGGCAGAGGTGGCAGTGAACTGTGATCACACCTCTGCCCTCTAGCCTGGGCAACCGAATGGGACCCTGTCTCAAAAACAAAATAAAAAACAAAACAACAAAACAAGAACAACAATAAAATCACATACACACACACACAAAACCAAAACAAAAAACAAAAAACAAAACCCCAAAACCCAAAACCACAAAAAACCAAAAGGACCCATATAAATTAGTTAAAAAACCCCTAAACACCTTAAAACTAATGTGTATGTTCCCAAATCATCAATGAAACTGACATAAATGTCTCAGTAGGATTTTGAGTTAGATGGCTTGATCCCCTTCTCCCTTTGTTTTCCTAGAAGAAGGGCCTAGAGAAGTTAATAACATTTCTGGAGTAAACACAAGAGTATGCTAGCTTTGAACCCTAGGTCTTCCCAGTTTCACATCCTAGATGTGCCCGGGTTCCTGACAGGAGAGCAGATTTTACGAGTGACCTGCCACTGTGCGTCAGTGCTCAGCTTCTCCGCTCAGTTGACTTTACATTAGTTTCTTAGGGCTGCTGTAACATGGTCCACCAAACTGTGTGATTGAAAAAAAAACCCAGAAATTTATTGTCTCACAGTTCTGGAGGCTGGAAGTTCAAAATTAAGGTGTTAGGGTGAGTTTTTTTTCTTGTTAAACAAAGAATGCTTTATTAATACAAATACACATAAACCCTAAAGCATCAAGAAATTTAAATATTTATATAATAGCATGGTCAGGTGCGGTGGCTCACACCTGTGGTCCCAGCACTTTGGGAGGCCGAGGTAGGCAGATCACCTGAGGTCAGGAGTTTGAGACCAGCCTCTACATGGAGAAACCCTGTCTCTACTCAAAATACGAAATTAGCTGGGCGTGGTGGTGCATGCCTGTAATCCCAGTTACTTGGGAGGCTGAGGCAGGAGAGTTGCTTGAACCTGGGAGGTGGAGGTTGCGGTGAGCTGAGATTGTGCCACTGCACTCCAGCCTGGGCAACAAGAGCAAAACTCTGTCTCAAAAAAAAAATATATATATATATATATATATATTTATGTCATAGCAAACAGGTGGCAATTCAACATCCAGGGTCAACAGAAGGGTTGAAGGAGACTACAACAGAGTGGGTTCCCATGATGGAGAGGGCATCTTCACAGGTGGAGGCAGGCCCAGCTGAAAAAGCTTTTCAAGCTCTCTCTCCTTACCAAGGATCATAAGAGGTACTCCACTCAAGGGGAGGCCGGTAATCTGGTGCTCTTCAGGTTGGTTAAAACTCTCAAAATCCAGAAGATTGAAGTGAAATAATTTTTCTATTTCTGGATAACATTATCTGAGGCAGGAACAGAGCTTTTTGCTTTAACAGTCTTCCTGGTCATCTTTTTGGCAGAGAAATTTGGGTGTTTTAGTTTGAGGAGTCTGTTGGTCTTTATTCACATTTCTGTAGCCCTGTTGACTTCCAAAAGCCTTTCTGGTAGCTTTAGGTAAGGCTGGTAAAGCACCGGATATTTTGCCAACACACGGTGTTGAAACTTGAGATCTCCCCTTTAAGGCTTTGATTGAAGGTCCAGATCCCAGCTTCAGCCTATCTTTAGGAGCTGCATGGATACCCGGTTCTCCATTCTCCTTATCAATATAGATCAGAGCAGGGTGGGTTCCTTCTAAGGGTTCCGGGGGAGCATCTGTTCCATGCCTCTCTCTTTGCTTCTGGTAGCCCCAGGCATTCCTTGGCTTGTGGATGCATCTCTGCAGTGTTCCATCTGCACATGGTGTTCTCCTTGTGTGTCTGTGTCTTCTTGCCTGGACACCAGAGTTAGGGGCCCACTCTGCTCCAGTAGGACCTTGTCCTGACGAATCACATTGGTAACAGCCCTATTTCTAAACATGGTCACATTCTGAGGACTTCACTATATCTTTTTTGGGGCCGCAGTTCAACCCATGACATACCCCTGAAAGATGAAAAGAGTAGAATTTGGGACATTACATTTCTAAGTAGTTAGAAAAACTGCTTTTGTTTATCTAATAAAGGAGGTATTTGAAGTTGCCCCTTCAGCTTTAATGTTTTTAAAAACTGTTGACTGTAGGGTTTGCCTGATGGGTTAAAGGCTATCCCAGTTTTAGCTGCAGGTCAGTCATTTCACCTGCACCCTTCTTTGCCCTCAGGTGTGGATTAAGGACCTGGAGGCTGGAGGGGTTTTTCCTTCAGCAAGTGTTCCTATGACAAAATACTGAGCTGTTGACTGAGGCTGGGAAGAGGGGATGTCCTTAGGACTCCTGTAGAGGGCTTATTCCTAGCTGTCTCTAAAGCCCCTTGGGCAGTGGGCTTTTGGGATGAGGACTGACACACCTTGCATGCCTGGAGGATGCTGGGCCACTGGGAGCTGGCTCTTCCTGCTCTGCTCCAGGCTAGGGACCGAAGAAGCCCAATGAGTCGTTTGCACAGCTGCAGTGAGTCCAAGAAGAGGGCTTCTTACTTGGTTTTGCCCATTCCTGAATCAAGAATCATTTCAGCGTTAGGTGGGATCCATCCAGACCAGTCACCTAGACATTTCCTTAAATTGGGATTTTTTTTTTTTTTTTTTTTTTTTTTTGAGACGGAGTCTCACTCTGTCCCCCAGGCTGGAGTGCAGTGGTGCGATCTCCGCTCACTGCAAGCTCCACCTCCCAGGTTCACACCATTCTCCTGCCTCAGTCCCCCGAGTAGCTGGGACTACAGGCGCCCATCACCACACCCAGCTAATTGTTTGTATTTTTAGTAGAGACAGTGTTTCACCGTGTTAGCCAGGATGGTCTTGATCTCCTGACCTCGTGATCTGCCCGTCTCAGCCTCCCAAAGTGCTGGGATCACAGGCGTGAGCCACTGTGCTTGGCCAATTGGAATTTTTTTAAGCAAAAAAAGAGGATATATTGAGAATGATGGAACTCCTGGTCTAAAATGAGAACTATATATAACTCCTGGATTTTTGCCTTTCCCTCAACTCCCCTGCAATGGACTGAATGTTTGCGTCCCCCACAAATTCTTATGTTGAAATCCTAACCCTCAATAGAACAGAATTAGAAGGTGGGACTTTTGGGAGGTAATTAGATGATAAGAGTAGACCCCTCATGAATAGGATTCGTGCCCTTGAATAAGAGCCACAGAGAGCTCTCCAGCCTTCTGTCATGTGAGGAGACAATGAGAAGACAGTAGTCTTCAACCTGGAAAAAGGCTCGTACCAGAGCCTGACCAAGCTGGCACCTATCTCAGATTTCCAGCTTCCGGAACTGTGAGAAATCCATTTCTGATTTTTATAGGCCACCGGTATATTGTATTTTTATGGTAGCAGCATGAACAGACTAAGGCCTGTTGGCTTTACTTTCACAATGGAAACCAGTCTTTTCACTCCTCATTCTCTGCTGCTTCCTTTCTAATTCAAGCTACCATCACCGCTCCTCCGGACCGCTACACCCATCTTCCAGCTGGTCTCCCTCCTCCATCCTTGTCTTGTACAATTCATCCTCCACCTAGAAGCCAGAGTGGTGTTTTAGAAACCTGAATCCAAGCATGTTCTATGTTAAAACTCTCCAATGCATTTAAAAATCTCCACAATCTGGCCCCCGTTTACCTTTATCTGACACCACTCGTGTTGATTTCTTTCTTTTTTTTTTTTCTGACAGAGTCTCACTCTGTCACTCACGCTGGAATGCAGTGGCATGATCTTGGCTCACTGCAGCCTCTGCCTCCTGGGTTCAAGTGATTCTCCTGCCTCAGCCTCTTGCCGTAGCTGGGATTACAGGTGCATGCCACCACGCCTGACTAAGTTTTGTATTTTTAATAAAGACAGGGTTTTGCCATGTTGACCAGTCTGGCCTTGAATTCCTGGCCTCAAGTGATCCACCCGCCTCTGACTGCCAAAGTGCTGGGAGTACAGGTGTGAGACACCACGCCCAACCTCGTGTTGGTTCATTTCTTGTTACTGTCTTTTCCTTCGCCCACCCTTACCCTCCTCTCCCCTTAGAATGTACACCTTTGAAAGAAGGGGCCTTGTTTGTCTCGATCATAGAGACAGGGCTGTGCCTGGCACTAGGTGGATGCTCAGTCAATATGTTTATAACGCAAATGGCAGAGACAGAAATTTAGGCAAGCCACCATGGGTTTTCTGTATTCAGTTCTGATACTGACTTTCAGTTCTTTTCACCAAAGAATTGGCAAAAGTCCTGAGCTGGAGGGAATCATTGTGACTTCTCTTCTAGGCTCTGCAGATAGCCTTCTGTGTGTCCCAATATTGTTCTTTTCGCACACCGATCCATGGCTTGGTGGCACTTCTCACACACAGCTTTCATTCTTGCCAATGTAGTTATGCAATGATTGTGTCAAGTACCAGAACATTCCACTAGAGGGCAGTAGAATATAGTGTTCAGAGTTTGGGATCTGAAGCCATTGACTGCCTTGCCATCTATTCTCTTCCAGGAATCATTTTGGAGAGAGGGCAGCAATCATTTTGAACTGTGATGATATGAGGGCAACCACCTAGGGATGGCAGAAGAGCAAGCTGGATCAAATGGCCATATAACACAAAAATCACTATGCTTGAGAACTTAGTACCCCCCTGCCCCTCCTTCCTGCCCCCTAAGGGCAGGCTGCCTGGGTTAAAAAGGGGAGGGAGAGGGAGATGATGTACATTACTTCTGCTCACATCCCACTGTCCAGAAAATACTGCTTGCTGAAGGGTCATATGGCTACACTTCCCTATAAGAAAGGCTGTGAAATGTAGCCTTTTTTCTTGGTGGCCAAAAATCTATTATGGAAGAATGGGAAAATGGATATTGGAAGTTAACGGGCAGTTTCTGCCACAAATTCTTAAACCAGCTGAGGTTAAATAATCTGAGTTAAGGCCGGGCGCGGTGGCTCACGCCTGTAATCCCAGCACTTTGGGAGGCTGAGGCAGGGGGATCACAAGGTCAGGAGTTTGAGACCAGCCTGGCCAATATGGTGAAACCCTGTCTCTACTAAAAATACAAAAATGTGGCAGGTGCATGTAATCCCAGCTACTCGGGAGGCTGAGTCAGGAGAATCACTTGAAACTGGAAGGTGGAGGTTGCAGTGAGCCGACATCATGCCACTGCACTCCAGCCTGGGCAACAAGAGCAAAACTCCGTCTAAAAAAAAAAAAAAAAAAAAAATCTGAGCTAAATAATCTGTGCTTTTGTTAGGGCAAGGGATTTCCAAGGTGAGTCAGACCCAAGCCACTGGTCATCAGGCTTTGCTTGCTTCTTTGTAGTTAAACTTAACTTGTTATGTCAACTAGATTTTTGGATTTTATAGCCTGGAACCTCCCCCAGGGATGCACTTTTAGAATCCCCTATAGCTGGTGTCCTGTCATTATGATTATGCAAAACTGGTCTGTTAGTATTATTAAAAACTTTTGTTTGCCTTATTAGCATCTTATTGTATTTAGTAGTGCCATCTGGAAGTTTCATCTACTAGTGAGAGGTGTCAACACGCTAGCAGCCCTCGCTGGCTCTGGGCACCTCCCCGGCTTCGGCTCTAGCTGCGCTTGAGAAGCCCTTCAGCCCGCTGCACTGTGGGAGCACCTCTGTGGCTGGCGGAAGCCGGAGCCGGCTCCCTCTGCTTGCGGGGAGGTGTGGAGGGAGAGGCGTGGGCGGGAACCGGGGTTGCGAGCGGCCTGGCCAGCACGAGTTCTGGGTGGGTGCAAGCTCGGCGGGCCCCGCACTCGGAGCGCCAGAGGTGCCGCCAGCCCGGGCAGTGAGGGGCTTAGCACCTGGGCCGCCAGCTGCGGAGGGTGCGCAGGGTCCCCCAGCGGCGCTGGCACGCCCATGCCGCTCGAATTCTTGTTGGGCCTCAGCCACCTCCTGACCGGGCAGGGCTCAGGACCTGCAGCCCGCCATGCCCAAGCCCCCCTACCTGTGGGCTGGCACAGGGCTGAGCCTCCCCGACGGGTTCCGCCCCCTGCTCCACAGCACCCAGTCCCATCGACCTCCCAAGGGCTGAGGAGTGCAGGAGCAGGTGGGACAGTCCTCTGTGTCTAGCCAATCTAGTGGGGACTTGGAGAACTTTTCTGTCTAGCACTCTGTGTCTAGTTAAAGGATTGTAAACACACCAATCAGTACTTTATGTCTAGCTCAAGGTTTGTAAATACACCAGTCAGCACTCTGTGTCTAGCTAAAGTTTGTAAACGTACCAATCAGCACTCTGTGTCTAGCTAAAGGTTTGTAAATGCACCAGTCAGCACTCTGTATATAGCTAATCTCCTGGGGACATGGAGAACTTTTCTGTCTAGCATTCTGTCTAGCTAAAGGATTGTAAACACACCAATCAGCACTCTGTGTCTAGCTCAAGGTTTGTAAATGCACCAATCAGCACCCTGTCAAAATGGACCAATCAGCTGTCTGTAAAATGGGCCAATCAGCTCTCTGTAAAATGGGCCAATCAGTGCTCTGTAAAATTGACCAATCAGCTCTCTGTAAAATGGACAAATCAGCAGGATGTGGGTGGTGTCAGATAAGGGAATAAAAGCAGGCTGCCCACACCAGCCGTGGCAACCTGCTGGGATCTCCTTCTGAGCCGTGGAAGCTTTGTTCTTTTCCTCTTTGCAATAAATCTTACTGCTGCTCACTGTTTGGTTCTTCACCACCTTTCATTTCCTATTATGTTCTATTTTTCCTTAGAATTTGGGGGCTAAATACTGGGCACCCATTGGCGAGTTAAAAGCTACTAGTGTGGCTGCTGGACTAAAGACATAGATGTCAGGCTTTCTGGCAAAGGCTCTGTAACAACCCCCGACTCTTCAGAGTTGGGAGCGTTGGTTTGCCTGGAACCAGCTTCTGCTTTTCCTGTACTTCTGGGCTGAGCCAAGGGTCAACAGGGAGGAAAACCATTGAGCTCTGGGGTCCTGACAGCAAGGTGGTTGACCCTGTGGCCTTGAGCGGAACTCTCAAAGTCATGTTGCCCAAGCGAGACTCGCCCATCTATTCTATCTACCCTGACCCTTGCTTCCTGGGTCCTAACGCCTGTCAGACAAACTTCCTCTTGCCTCTCTTCTCCAAGATTGGTCCTGCTTCTAAAAATCACTCCTTGTTTCTGGTACTTTTCTAATTTCTCCTATAAGACTGATTTCTAGTATAAACTTCAGGACTCTATTACCTTCTTTAGGTACCCGGAGTCACCAATCAGAAAGACATAATTTTTGCCCAAAGTCCCATCATAGAGGGGACTATCTGGAATTTTAGGATCCCTCCTCAGACAAGCAGGACTAACGAAAGCTATTCCTGAAGCTAGAATATGGGGAGCCTCAGAAATTTTATCCTTCCTATTCGTATAAGTGAGGACAAAAGGTGTCACTCTTCCAACCCTGGAGATCGCTTCCCTCCCTCAGGGTATGGCCCTCCACTTCATTTTTGGGGCATAACATCTTTATAGGACATGGGTAAAGTCCCAATACTAACAGGAGAATGCTTAGGACTCTTAACAGGTTTTGGAGAATGTGTTGATAAGGGCCACTAAATCCAATTTTTCTCGGTCCTCTTTGTGATCTAGGAGGATAGCCAAGGGTGGAGGTTTTCGAGAATGCATTGGTAAGGGCCACTAAATCTGACCGTCCTCAGTCCTCCTTGTGATCTGGGAGGAAAACTAGTGTTTCTGATGCTGTGTCGGTGAGTGCAACTATTCTGATCAGCAGGGTCCAGGGACTGTTGTGGGTTCTTGGACAGGGGTTGTTTCTGCTGCTGCGTTGGTGAGTGTAACTATTCTGATCAGCAGGGTCCAGGGACTGTTGCAGGTTCTTGGGCAGGGGGAGAAACAAAACAACCTGAAACCATGGGCAGTTTTGTCTTTCAGATGGGAAATGCTCGGGCATCAATAGGCTCACCCTTGAAATGCATCCTAAGTCATTGGGACCAATTTGACCCGCAAACCCTGAAAAAGAGGTGGCTCATTTTTTTCTGCACTATGGTCTTGCCCCAGTATTCTGTCTCTGATGGGGAAAAATGGCCACCTAAGGGAAGTACAAATTAACAATACTGTCTTGCAGCTTGACCTTTTTTGCAAGAGGGAAGGCAAATGGAGTGAAATACCTTATGTCCAAGCTTTCTTTTCATTGAAGGAGAATACAGAACTATGCAAAGCTTATAATTTACATCCCACAGGAAGACCTCTCAGCTTACCCCCATATTCTAGCCTCCCTATAGCTCCCCTTCCTGTTAATGATAATCCTCCTCTAATCTCCCCTGCCTAGAATGAAATAAACAAAGAAATCTCCAAAGCACCACAAAAACCCCCAGGAAATTGGTTATGTCCTCTACAAGCTATAGGGGGAGGAGAATTTGGCCCAACGTGGGTATATGTCCCCTTCTTCCTCTCTGATTTAAAGCAGATCAAGGCAGACCTGGGGAAGTCTTCAGATGATCCTGATAGGTACATAGATGTCCTATAGGGTCTAGGGCAAAACTTCAACCTTGCTTGGAGAGATGTCATGTTACTGTTAGAGCAAACCCTGGCCTTTAATGAAAAGAATGTGGCTTTAGCTGCAGCCTGAGAGTTTGGAGATACTTGGTATCTTAGTCAAGTAAATGATAGAATGACAGCCAAAGAAAGGGATAAATTCTCTACTGGTCAGCAAGCCGCCCCAGTATGGATCCCCACTGGGACTTTGACTCAGATCATGGGGACTGGAGTCATAAACATCTGTTGACCTGTGTTCTAGAAGGACTAAGGAGAATTAGGAAAAAGTCCATGAATTATTCAGTGATGTCCACCGTAACTCAGAGAATGGAAGAAAAGAAAATCCTTCTGTCTTCCTTGAGTGGCTATGGGGAGGCCTTAAAAAAATATACTCCCCTGTCACCTGAATCACTAGGGTCAATTGAGTCTAAAAGATAAGTTTGTCAGCCAAAGATATCAGGAGAAATCTCCAAAAGCAAGCCTGGGCCCTGAACAAAATCTGGAGGCATTATTAAACCTGGCAACCTTGGTGTTCTATAATAGGGACCAAGAGGAACAGGCCCAAAAGGAAAAGCAAGATCAGAGAAAGGCCGCAGCCTTAGTCATGGCCCTCAGACAAACAAACCTTGGTGGTTCAGAGAAGACAGAAAATGGAGTAGGCCAATCACTTGGTAGGGCTTGTTATCAGTGTGGTTTACTAGGACACTTGAAAAAAGATTGTCCAGTGAGAAACAAGCTGCCCCCTCGTCCATGTCCACTGTGCTGAGGCAATCACTGGAAGGTGCACTGCCCCAGAGGATGAAGGTTCTCTGGGTCAGAAGCCCCCAACCAGATGATCCAACACCAGGACTGAGGGTGCCCGGGGCAAGTGCCAACTCATGTCATCACCCTCACTGTGCCCCAGCTACATTTAACCATTGAGGGCCGGGAAACTGACTTCCTCCTGGACACTGGTGCAGCCTTCTCAGTGTTAATCTCCTGTCCTGGACAACTGTTCTCAAGGTCGTTACCATCTGAGGAATCCTGGGACAGCCTGTAACCAGGCATTTCTCCCACCTCCTCAGTTGTAATTGGGAGACTTTGCTCTTTTCACCTTCCTTGTTATGCCTAAAAGTCCCACACCCTTATTAGGGAGGGATATATTAGCCAAGGCTGGAGCTGTTATCTACATGAATATGGGGAACAAGTTACCCATTTGTTGTCCCCTACTTGAGGAAGGACTCAACCCTGAAATCTGGGCATTGGAAGGACAATTTGGAAGGGCAAAAAATGGCCACCCAGTCCAAATCAGGCTAAAAGACCCCACCACTTTTCCTTATCAAAGGCAATATCCCTTAAGGCCTGAAGCTCATAAAGGTTTACAGGATATTGCTAAACATTTAAAAGCTCAAGGCTTAGTAAGGAAACACAGCAGTCCCTGCAACACCCCAATTCTAGGAGTACAAAAACCGAACGGTCAGTGGAGACTAGTGCATGATCTTAGACTCATCAATGAGGCAGTAATTCCTCTATATCCAGTTGTACCCAGCCCCTATACCCTGCTCTCTCAAATACGAGAGGAAACAGGATGGTTCACTGTTCTGGACCTCAAGGATGCCTTCTGTATTCCCCTGCACTCTGACTCCCAGTTTCTCTTTGCCTTTGAGGATCCCACAGACCACACGTCCCAACTTACGTGGACAGTCTTGCCCCAAGGGTTTAGAGATAACCTTCATCTGTTTGGTCAGGCACTCGCCCAAGATCTAGGCCACTTCTCAAGTCGAGGCACTCTGGTCCTTCAGTATGTGGGTGATTTACTTTTAGCTACCAGTTCGGAAGCCTCTTGCCAGCCGGTTACTCTAGATCTCTTGAACTTTCTAGCTAATCAAGGGTACAAGGTGTCTAGGTTGAAGGCCCAGCTTTGCCCACAGTAGGTCAGATATCTAGGCCTAATCTTAGCCAGAGGGACCAGGCCCCTCAGCAAGGAACAAATACAGCCTATACTGGCTTATCCTCACCCTAAGACATTAAAACAGTAATGGGAGTTCCTTGGAATCACCGGCTTCTGCTGACTATGGATCCCTGGATACAGTGAGATAGCCAGGCCCCTCGATACTCTAATCAAGGAAACCCAGAGGGCAAATACTCGCCTAGTAGTATGGGAACCAGAGGCAGAAACAGCCTTCAAAACCTTAAAGCAGGCCCTAGTACAAGCTCCAGCTTTAAGCCTTCTGACAGGACAAAACTTCCCTTTATATGTCACAGAGAGAGCAGGGATAGCTCTTGGAGTCCTTACTCAGACTCGTGGGACAACCCCACAACCACTGTCATACCTAAGTAAGGAAATTGTTGTAGTAGCAAAAGGCCGGCCTCGCTGTTTAAGGGTAGTTGCGGTGGTGGCCATCTTAGTGTCAGAGGCTGTCAAGACAATACAAGGAAAGGATCTGACTGTCTGGACTACTCATGATGTCAATGGCATACTAAGTGCCAAAGGAAGTTTATGGCTATCGGACAACTGCCTACTTAGATACCAGGCACTACCCCTTGAGGAACCAGTGCTTCAAATACGTATGTGTGTGGCCCTCAACCCTGCCACTTTTCTCCCAGAGGATGGGGAACCAATCGAGCATGACTGCCAACAGGTTGTAGTCCAGAATTATGCCACCTGAGATGATCTCTTAGAAGTCCCCGTAGCTAATCCTGACCTTAACCTATATACTGATGGAAGTTCATTTTTGGAGAATGGGATACGAAGGGCAGGTGATGCCATAGTTAGTGATGTAACCATACTTGAAAGTAAGCCGCTTCCCCAAGGGACCAGTGCCCAGTTAGCAGAACTAGTGGCACTTACCTGAGCCTTAGAACTGTGAAAGGGAAAAAGAATAAATGTGTATACAGATGGCAAGTATGCTTATCTAATCCTACATGCCCATGCTGCAATATGGAAAGAAAGGGAGTTCCTAACCTCTGGGAACCCCCATTAAATACCACAAGGAAATCATGGAGTTACTGCACGCAGCACACAAACCGAAGAAGGTGTCAGTCTTACACTGCCAAAGTCATCAAAAAGGGGAAGGAGAAGGGAGAGCAGCAGCATAGGCAGCTGGCAGTGGCAGCAGAAAGGAAAGAGAGAAAGAGGAAGTCAGAGAAAGAGAGGAAGAAACAGAGAGACAAAGAGAAGGAGACAGAGGAAGAGACAGAGAGAGAGGAGGAGACAGAGAGAGAAAGAAAGAGAAAGACAGAAAGTCAAAGAGAAGGAGACAGAGAGAGGAAGAGACAGACAGAGGCAGTCAGAAAGAGAGAGATGAAGAAGTTAAAGAGAGAAAGAGAGATAGAAGTAGTAAAGAAAAAACAGTGTACCCTATTCCTTTAAAAACCAGGGTAAGTTTCTAAATGTCTACCCAGCCAAGGGTAGACATTGACCTATATCTACCTCCCCACTAACTGGACAGGCACCTGCACCTTAGTCTTTCCAAGTCCCAACATTAACATTGCCCCAGGAAATAAGACCTTATCAGTACCCCTCAAAGCTCAAGTCTGTCAGTGCAGAGCCATACAAGTAATACCCCTACTTGTAGAGTTAGGAATGGCTACTGCTACAGGAACCAGAATAGCCAGTTTATCTACTTCATTATCTTACTATCACACACTCTCAAAGGATTTCTCAAACAGTTTACAAGAAATAACGAAATCTATCCTTACTGTACAATCCCAAATAGACTCTTCAGCAGCAGTGACTCTCCAAAACTGCCGAGGCCTAGGCCTCCTCACTGCTGAGAAAGGAGGATGCTGCACCTTCTTAGGGGAAGAGTGTTGTTTTTGCACTAACCAGTCAGGGATAGTACGAGATGCTGCCCGGCATTTATAGGAAAAGGCTTCTGAAATCAGACAACGCCTTTCAAATTCTTATACCAACCTCTGGAGTTGGGCAATATGGCTTCTCCCCTTTCTAGGTCCCGTGGCAGCCATCTGGCTGTTACTCACCTTTGGACCCTGTATTTTTAACCTCCTTGTTAAATTTATTTCCTCTGGAATTGAGGCCATAAAGCTACAGATGGTCTTACAAATGGAACCCCAAATGAGTTCAACTAACAACTTCTACCGAGGACCCCTGAACCAACCCTCTGGCACTTTCACTGGCTTAGAGAGCTCCCTTCTGGAGGACACTACAACTGCAGGGCCCCTTTATCACCCGTATCCAGCAGGAAGCAGCTAGAGCGGTCATCAGCCAAATTCCCAACAGCAGTTGGGGTGTCCTATTTAGAGGGGAGATTGAGAAGTGACAATGTGCTAACAGCCCTCACTTGCTCTTGTTGCCTCCTTGGCCTTGGTGTCCACTCTGGCCATGCTTGAGGAGCCCTTCAGCCCACTGCTGCACTGTGTGAGCCCCACTCTGGGCTGGCCGAGGTCAGAGCTGGCTTTCTCTGCTTGCGGGGAGGTGTGGAGGGAGAGGCACGAGTGGGAACTGGGGCTGCATGTGGCATTCGTGGGCTAGCACAAGTTCTGTGTGGGCATGGGCTCGGCGGGCCCCGCACTCAGAGTGGCCGGCCGGCACTGCTGGTCTCAGGCGGTAAGGGAATTAGCACCTGGGCCAGCAGCTGCGGATATGAAATTCTGGGTTGAAAATTCTTTTCTTTAAGAATGTTGAATATTGGCCCCCACTCTCTTCTAGCTTGTAGAGTTTCTGCTGAGAGATTTGCTGTTAGTCTGATGGGCTTCCCTTTGTGGGTAACCTGACCTTTCTCTCTGGCTGCCCTTAAGATTTTTTCCTTCATTTCAACTTTGGTGAATCCGACAATTATGTGTCTTGAAGTTGTTCTTCTCGAGGAGTATCTTTGTGGCGTTCTCTGTATTTCCTGAATTTGAATATTGGCCTGCCTTACTAGGTTGGGGAAATTCTCCTGGATGATATCCTGAAGAGTGTTTTCCAACTTGGTTCCATTTTCCCCCTCACTTGCAGGCACCCCAATCAGACATAGATTTGGTCTTTTCACATAATCCCATACTTCTTGAAGGCTTTGTTCATTTCTTTTTCCTCTTTTTTCTTTAGACTTCTCTTCTTGCTTCATTTCATTTATTTGATCCTCAATCGCTGATACTCTTTCTTCCAGCTGATCGAGTCAGTTACTGAAGCTTGTGCATTTGTCACGTATTTCTCGTGTCATGGTTTTTATCTCTGTCAGTTCATTTATGGCCTTCTCTGCATTGATTATTCTAGTTATTCATTCTTCCATTCTTTTTTCAAGATTTTTAGTTTCTTTGTGCTGGGTATGTAATTCCTTCTTTAGCTCTGAGAAGTTTGATGGACTGAAGCCTTTTTCTCTCAACTCATCAAAGTCATTCTCCGTCCAGCTTTGATCCGTTGTTGGCGATGAACTGCGTTCCTTTGGAGGGGGAGATGCGCTCTTATTTTTTGAATTTCCACCTTTTCTGCCCTGCTTTTTCCCCATCTTTATGGTTTTATCTGCCTCTGGACTTTGATGATGGTGATGTACTGATAGGGTTTTGGTGTGGGTGTCCTTCCTGTTTGTTAGTTTTCCTTCTAACAGTCAGGACCCTCAGCTGTAGGTCTGTTGGAGATTGCTTGAGGTCCATTCCAGACCCTGTTTGCCTGGGTATCAGCAGCAGAGGCTGCAGAAGATAGAATATTGCTGAACAGCTAGTGTACCTGTCTGATTCTTGCTTTGGAAGCTTCATCTCAGGGGTGTATCCTGCTGTGTGAGGTGTGGGGTGTCGGTCTGCCCCTAGTGGGGGATGTCTCCTAGTTAGGCTACTCAGGGGGTCAGAGACCCACTTGAGCAGACTGTCTGTTCTCAGATCTCAACCTCCATGTTGGGAGATCCACTGCGCTCTTCAAAGCTGTCGGGCAGGGTCATTTGCGTCTGCAGAGGTTTCTGCTGCTTTTTTTTGTTTGTTTATTTAGCTGTTCCCTGTCCCCAGAGGTGGAGTCTACAGAGACAGGCAGGCCTCCTTGAGCTGCTGTGGGCTCCACCCAGTTCGAGCTTCCCAGCGGCTTTGTTTACTTACTTAAGCCTCAGCAATGGTGGGCGCCCCTCCCCCAGCCTCGCTGCTGCCTTGCCATTAGATCACAGACTGCTGTGCTAGCAATGAGGGAGGCTCCGCGGGTGTGGGACCCTCCTGGCCAGGTGTGGGGTATAATCTCCTGGTATGCCGTTTGCTAAGACCCTTGGTAAAGCACAGTATTGGGGTGGGAGTTACCCGATTTTCCAGGTGTTGTGTGTCTCAGTTCCCCTGGCTAGGAAAAGGGATTCCCTTCCCCCTTGTGCTTCCCAGGTGAGGCGATGCCTCGCCCTGCTTCAGCTCTCACTGGTCGAGCTGCAGCAGCTGACCAGCACCGATTGTCCGGCACTCCCTAGTGAGATGAACCCGGTACCTCAGTTGAAAATGCAGAAATCACCCGTCTTCTGTGTCGCTCATGCTGGGAGCTGGAGATTGGAGCTGTTCCTATTCGGCCATCTTGCTCAGCCCCCTGTTCTCATATTTCTAAATCACATATTGTGGCACCACATTTCCAAACCCTGGCCTGAAATACTGTCAGGCTTAATGGAGATGTCATTTCTGTGTCTTGTACACAGCACTCAGTGCTGACAGGATAGCCCTCACCACACAGATTGTAGTTCTCCATTTGTGTTTCTAGATCCCTGAAGACCAAGGTAGCCCCAGGACAGTGTGATTTGCAATAAATATTTCTTAGTGAATAAATATTTCATCACTGGATGGAAATACTCACTAGTATAGTGATCTTTGAAACAGAGACGCTCATCTGTCTGATAAACGGCCATATTGGATGCCTTTCACCACCATTTCATGAATAGGAATGTAGCCACTAAATTCAGTGACTGAGATCCACATGCCAGGTCCCACTAGAAGAAATAAAAACCAGCATAGTAGAGTTTTACAGCAACTTATAACCCCTCAGAGGAACCTGGTCAAAACTCCTTAACATAACCTGAATGTTTCATTATAGCAGGCCTCTATCTTCCTCTGTAGCTTCCCTTTTCTTTACTATTTGACCTTTATCATTCAGGTCTCAGCTTAAACATAACTTTCTCTAGGAACCTGCCTCTAAAACTGTAGGTTATATTAATAACAGCTTTTGCTCCATACTAAGTGTGGTTCTCAAATTTTGCCATAGAGTGCAATCATTTGTGAACCTTAAAAAATTTAATGATTCATGATTATCACTGCAGACCTTCTCCTATGACTGCTCTGGGTGTACAGTTTGGGCATAGGGGTTTTGATCTACCTCCCAGGTATTTTTAATTGCAACCACAGGCTGAGCCTTACTGACTTGGCACGCAGTTTATAACAAAATACATGAAATGTTTGCCTTTGGTCTTTGGTCTTCCCAAGAATGAAAGCACTATGATCGCAGGGTACATGTCTACTTTTGAAATCACTAGACTTATAAAATGCACAGGTGTCTCGTATTTAACAGAGAAGCAATTCATATTTGCTGAAAGAATGAAGAATAAGCACCTACGTATGACGCAATGCTGGTAACATGTTAATTACTTGTGTTATTTGTAAACACTCTGGTAGTGTATACAGGAGGAAATAGGGGCCTCTTGTCCAGTCATGATGGTGGAGAGGAAGGAGCTTCTGTTGTACACCCTGCTGTCTACACAGGGTTCCATGTCTGGTTCATTCACGTTGAGGAATGACCCATTCAGGTGAAGGAGCTGCCACGGGGGATGGATGAAGTGACAACATTTCTCTGGCCTCAGGTTTGAGTCCAGTGGTGTAGGGAGACCCCTTGACACTATTGTTATGGAATAAAAGATGAAATGCTCCTGATTATTGTAAATACAAAGTTGCATGCAGGATTGTATAAAGACAATGCCAGGTTGGACTGCCAGAATGAGCCAACAGCACGTGATGTGCTTCCCCCTGCAGAGAGCCTATGAATGGACGTGCAGTCAGGGAGGTTTCACATCACCAAGATTCCTATCCCAGAAAAGCAGATGTTCATAGCTCTGGGAATGGAATGCGACCCTTGTGGACAGCCTATAAATGGATGCATGAGGAGCGCCTGTCCATATGGATAAGATAGGACTATAAATACCCTCATCTTGCCATGGCTCTTCTAGGCCTCTTTAGGGTTAAGGCATACTCCCTTCTGAGAAAAGTATGAAAGTGTGAAAAGTACTGAAAGTCAGTGCCTTGCTTGTTCAGTATTGAATTTTGGCTTAAAGAGTTAGTGTGAACTAATTAGAGCAATTTAAACATGGTACAACCTTTCCTCTTTAACAACTCTCTGCTTCAAGTCAAATCACAGCAGAAACTCATTTTGAACATAAGTTTTTCAGAAAGGAAAAATTCAGGGTAGTGAAGGAGGGCAGAGTAAGGCATGGCAAGCTGGTTTTTCTAGGCTTGTTGATTTATTCACATTGCATTTGTGAGAAACTTTTCTAGGCTCATTCCAGGGATACAATAAGTGCAAGATAAGGTCTTCAAGGTTCTTACAGTGAGTAACGGATAGGTACTTAAATATTCACCCTCTGATATAAAATATTCACAGTCATGTATCACAAAACAACAGGAATATGCTCTGAGAAATGCATTGTTAGGTGATTTTGTTGTGTGAACACCATGGAGTGTACTTACACAAACCTATATGGTGTAGTCTAATGCACACCTAGGCTATGTGGAAAAGGAAGCTGGAGAGGAAGTTAGAGACTTAATATTAGGAAACTTGCAGATCATGCTAAGAAGTTTTGATCAAGTTACACTGAGGGGTAATAAGCATTGATGTGCTGGCTTCCTTCTCTTCCAGTGGGATCTGGTATGTGACTCTCAATCACTGACTTCAGTGGCTAAATTTGTATTCATGGCTAGAATGATGGTGGGAGGCATCCTAGGTGGTCATTTATCAGACAGGTGAGTGCGTATGGATTACAGCTCTCTTTAAGGACATTTTTATCAACTTATAAAACATTATTTCATCTAGAATTACTGACTACAAATTACACTCTCCTGAGGCTGCCTTGATCCCCAAACAGAAAAGGAAATTTTTAATCAGTATTTTGAGTGCTATTTTTAAAATCTGAGCTTTGTATGCAGGACACAGAAATGATATCTCCATGTGAACTGGGGGTGTTTCAAGACAGGGTTTAGAGAGAAGGTTCCACAACATGTGATTTAGAAATATGAGAAAGAGTTAACTAAGGGAATAGAAAAGAAGATGTTTCATCACATAGGATTCAGCCTTGGCGAGGAGTACCAGGTCCAGTCCCACCTGGACACTGTGAGCTGATGGCTTGTGCCCAGAGAATGGTCATTACATCATAGTTCCAAGTGTGATGAGCATGCATTCCTCTAAAACCTGTAGGGTATATTTGAAGGTATCATTGGTGGTGTGTTGAAAAATTATGTGTAGAAACTTGATTATTGTCTTTGCAAAAACAGCTTTTTAGAACCATGTGAGGCAAGTAATCCAAGGATAATACTATGGCAGTCTGTGGTGTGAGAAGTTTGGGATATTCACCTTGCTGTCCGTCTCCTGCCATGGCAGGGAACAATTCTGATCACCCAACCATGTCTCCTCTGATGGTGAGGAGGGACTTGAAGTGCCCCTTGCCATCCACCAACATCATGTCTTCTGGTGTCTCACCTGAAAATGTGAACCTTGAGTGTATGACGGGAAATGGAATGTAGAACGAGCTAAGAGTCTGAGAGTTAGTCACCCAGTCCTCTGTGATACTGTCCTGGGAAAATGCAGATGGACCAATTTTAATAGATCACAGGGTGGTAAAAGAAGGGGTAGGAGATGCCAGGCAGGAGATGACAGTGGAGAATCAGCTGAAGATGACAGGACAAGATAACCTAAGGATGTTGATATTTCTCACAAACTTAAGAGGAAATATTATGTGATTATATGCAGAGTAGGCTATGATCAAACTGATTGTTTTGAAATAACTCACTCAACTGTTTATGATATCTTAAAATCAGAAAGAATCTATAACCTCATTAATAATAGGCTAATAAATAAGCAGATATTCACATAAAGAATTTTTACAGCAAAGGGAATGAATAAAGTACTATCTGCAATAAGATGAATTAACAGCAAAACCATTTGGTTAGGTACCACAGGAACAACAAAAAGATTACATACTATAGTGTTCCACCAACGTAAAAGTCAAAAACAAGGAACTACATTATGATGTGAGAAAAGGGAGAAATCTTATTTTCTTTAGATTTCTATTGGAATTGCATTAAATCTAAACAGCAGTTTGGGTAAGACTGACATTTTTTAAATATTGAATTTTCTGATCTATAAATATAATATTGCTGTTCATTAAGGTAGATTTTTGTTTAATTCCCCTTTGCAATATTTTGTAGTTTATGTTAAAAGTCATGCATTTTTTATTAAATTTATTTCTAATTCATACATAAAGATAATTTACATGTAAATTATGTACATATATGTAAAGATAATTACCTTTTTCATAGTAAACTTACATCCTGCCAACTGGATAAATTTATTAGTTCTAGTGGCAATTTATGGATTCCTTAAGATTTCCCAACTTGATCATATCATCTGCAAGGTGGAATAGTTCAGATCATTAATTTTCTGTTTTTTCCTTTTAATCTCTTTCCGGCAGTAGCTAAAACCTTTGATACAATGCCAGTGACATTGGTGAGAGCTGAAATCCTGCCTCACCACAGGCTATATTGTTGCAGTTGCCTACAGAGACAACTATTTTCCCAGAAAACAGTAAAACACTTAATTCCCTTTTTCTTTTCTTTCTTTCTTTTTTTTCTCTCCCCTGCAACACTTTAGCAACTTTGATGTATTGTTCTATGGATGTTCCTTTCACATCAGTATACCCATAGCCTGCACTGTCTTCGACTTCTACATCTAGATTTAGATGCCTTGTAGGCTATGCACTGCTCAGACTCTCTACTATGCTAAAGTACATAGGAGACACATTGTTATTAGTACACTGTGTGTGAGTACAAGGGACTTTTGATATGTTAAAATGTCCAATATTCCACCCTGTCTTATGTGGTTTCAACTGGTGTCGAAAATATACTGCTAAGAGATTGGAAAACAAGCTTTGATCTACTCAGTATCTATTTAGAAACGGAACATTTTGTCTGAGGTCTGCCTTGATTATTGATTCTTTAAGCTTCAAATGCAAAGTTTCACTTGTTAAACATCTTTTAAGTTTCGAAGTGTGCCTTCTCTTTGCTAAGTTTTTCCACTTGTTGTTATTGTTCCCGTTATCTAACCTGTTTGTGTTTCTCAGGTTTGGGAGAAGGTTCATGCTCAGATGGTGTTACCTCCAGGTCGCCTTGTTGGCACCTGTGCAGCCTTGGCTCCCACCTTCCTCATTTACTGCTCACTACGCTTCTTGTCTGGGATTGCTGCAATGAACCTCATAACAAATACTATTATGTTAAGTAAGTCAACACTTTAGATCCACATTTCCCAAACTGTGACTTTGAAATTGAAACTCCACCTTTGAAGTCAAAGCCTTATCTGTTTTTTCTTCCAGTAGCTGAGTGGGCAACACACAGATTCCAGGCCATGGGAATTACATTGGGAATGTGTACTTCTGGTATTGCATTTATGACCCTGGCAGGCCTGGCTTTTGCGATTCGAGACTGGCATATCCTCCAGCTGGTGGTGTCTGTACCACACTTTGTGGTCTTTCTGACCTCAAGGTATGGGTTTGTTTCTTCTTTTGTCTTCATGAGATACTGGAATGAGAACATACGTGGAACTAGGACACTTGAATTTTTTTGTTGTTGTTGTTCTTTGTGTAAACCTGAGAGCACATCCTCTCATAATCTGTGCTTGATGTGCAATACAAGCAGAACACACAGAGTTTCCTGATAAAACTGAGGACAATCAATGAAATTTCAGTATAAGGTAACCAACAAATATTTCTCTAAAATTATATCTCAAATATTGTAAGAGACATAATTTACTCAAAATTATTTATTGTTTATTTGAAATTTCATTCACCTGAAATTTCATATCACCTGATGATATGACCAGGAGTGATTCTAGTTGTATGAGGCCTTAAGCATGCATAAATTATTTGAGGGAATTTATTTTAGGAAAAAGAACACATTAAGAACAGACATAAGTTATGACCTCACTAGGACCTTGGCAGGCATCTATCTGTACAAGTGATGGTCCTTCATGCTGCAGTGTCAGGAGGTCCAAGGTAAACTTGCCGAGTAGGAAGGGAGCCAGTATGACTCCAAGTCTGCCTTCCCAACAGTGAACGTGTACTGGATGGAGGAGTCATCTCATATTTTTCTAGTTATGGTCCAAGAGAATGTGAGTTTACATTTCCTGGTAAAACCAAACAAGTGGTGGATATTAGCTTGGAGGGAGAAGACATCTTCAGAAAAAACTAATGTAAGAAATGAGCAAGTGAAAGTCGACTGCCCCTCTGTTCTCTTCCTTGGTCAGTTGGCTGCTGGAGTCTGCTCGGTGGCTCATTATCAACAAGGCTTAAAGGAACTTAGAAAAGCTGCACACAGGAGTGGAATGAAAAATGCCAGAGACACCCTAACCCTGGAGGTGAGCTGGATGGGAGCTAGATATGGGATGTAGGGAAGACATAACTTGTCATCAATACTTAGCAGTGTCCATAAGGGAAAAAAAAAAAGGAGAGAAACACAGGTATGGTTATGGGCTGTATCATCTCACTATCATTTTTAATGGGTTTCAGTATTGTTTGGGTTAACATTGAAGGGGAATATGCTGTTGCTGAAAGGAAGAGACACAGATATTTTACTCAATGGAGGCAGAGTCACAAAGTATTAACTATTGTAAAGATTTTGCACTGAACTCATTCTAAGGTGTAATAGGAAGTAAACAAAACTAGTTCATTCCTTCCCATTTATTATTCTGTGGGTCTCTTTCAGGGTAGTAGAGCCAGAGGAAGGGTTAGTGAGCAAACAGAACAGAACATAAAGAGGTTCACTTATTTGTTCTTTCAATCATACATTCTTCCATTCATGATACATTTAGTGAAGCACTACCTATGCCAGATTCCATTCTTCCTTGGAAATATTGCAGTGCTCCTATCAATCCAAATCCCTGTTTGTCTGGAGTTTCATTATACTCACTTACTTACTATAAGTTCCTAAAGCATGACTAAGTGGAAATGCCTGTGAGAAGTCTTTCTCATTTTAATCCACCCCAGATCTTAAAGATAAATATTGTCATGGATCTTGAAGTTAAATATTATCCATGTTATACACATATATAAAGTATTAATCTTAAAATGTGGTATGCACAAATGATACTAGATCATGAATAACAGAATAAGTCAAGGTAACAGCCTGAATGAAGCTTTGCTATGACAGAGAATATCAATGGACAGATTTAAATCCAAATATTGAAAATGATAACAGAAAACAATGCTACTGGGGATAATAAAAACACATTTTCTCTCATTTTATTGAAAAAGGAGAGGATTAAGAGCGGTGGCTCAAGCCTGTAATCCCAACACTTTGGGAGGCCGAGGCAGGTGGATCACGAGGTCAAGAGATCGAGATCATTCTGGCCAACATAATGAAACCCTGTCTCTACGAAAAATACAAAAATTAGCTGGGCGTGGTGGCGTGCACCTATAGTCCCAGCTACTTGGGAGGCTGAGGTAGGAGAATCACTGCAACCCGGGAGGCAGAGGTTGCAGTGAACCGAGATCGTGTCACTGCACTCCAGCCTGGCGACAGAACGAGACTCCATCTGAAAAAAAAAAAAAAAAAAAAAAGGGAACAAAGTGAGAAATTCAACAAAGAAATATTGTAAATATTTCAAATGACCAAAAGAAGTCAGGGAGTAGATGAAGACAATGACTGTGCTGGGGTAGATGTACAGGATGTGCAGGTTTGTTACATAGGTAAACATGTGCCATGGTGATTTGCTGCACCTGTCAACTCATCACCTAGGTATTAAGCCCAGTATGCATTAGCTATTTTTCTTAATGTTCTCCCTTCCTGCGCCCAACCCCCAACAGGTCCCAGTGTGTGTTGTTTCTCTCCCTGTGTCTATGTGTTCTCATTGTTCAGCTCCCACTTATAAGTGAGAACATGCAGGAGTTCATTTCTTGAACTCCTGACCTCAAGTGATCCACCTGCCTTGGCCTCCCAAAGTGCTGGGATTACAAGCGTAAGTCTTCGTGACCAGCCGAACAAACGCTTTTCAAAAAAAGACATACACACAACCAACAAGCATATGAAAAAAATGCTCAACCTCACTAATCATTAGATAAATCAAATCAAAACCACAATAAGATACCATCTCACACCTGTCAGAATAGCTATTATTTAAAAGTCAAAAAATAACAGATGCTGGTGAAACTGCAGAAAAAAAGGGAACACTTAAAAACTTCTGATGGAAATGTAAATTAGTTCAGGCACTGTGGAAAGCAGTGTGGAGATTTAATTGAGAAATGAAATTCCCATTTGACCCAGCAATCTATTACTGGGTGTATTCCCCCCAAAATACAAACCTTTCTATCATAAAGGCATATGCATACATAGGTTCATCACAACACTTTTCACAATAACAAAGACATGGAATCAACCTAAATGCCCATCAACAGTGGACTGGACAAAGGAAATGTAATGCATATACACCATGGAGTACTAAGCAGCCAAAAAAGAGGTCATGTCCTTTACAGTAACATGGATAAAGATGGAGTTCATTATCCTAAGCCAATTAATGCAGGAAAAGAAAATCAAATACCACATGTTCTCACTTATATGTAGGAGCTAAACATTGGTCCAAATGGAGCTTTGTATATATACACACAAAGAAGAGAACAATAGACACCAGAGCCTACTTGGGGGTGGAAGATGGAAGGAGGTAAGTAAGGAGGTGAAGATAAAAAAAGTACCTATTGGGTACTCTGCTTATTAACTTGCTGATGAAATAATCTATACACCAAACCCCCATGAAACGCAATTTATCCACGTAACAAACCTGCACATGTGCCCCCGAGCCTAAAATAAAAGTTGGAAAGTTAAAAACAAAAAACAAATACAAGAGCATTGGAGTCAAAAAGGAACGATGCATTGTTAAACTAAATGGCAACTGATGGTCCCATCAGTTCCCCAGGGAAAAAAGAGAGCATTGCTTATGAGATGCAACTGAAGCTTGGTAATGGAAAATGGATTTTATACATGGCTGAATACCTAATGTTGCCTAAATTTGAATTTATTATTTTGCAATGATTATTCATAAATGTCTGGTCTTAGTCCTGTTTTAACCTCCATCTCACAGGTTTCCTAATGCATCTGTTCTAGACAACCCTCTAACCTAAAGCTGCTCGACATTATATCAATATCAATCCATTAATTACTCTGGTCTTATGGGTCTGGGAGCCCAGTAAATAACATACATCTCCTCTGCCCAGATCACATATAACCCAGAGATATTTAAAGTGGTTAGAAACATGAAGATAAAAAATTTAGGTTTTTTACTACTGTGAGAACTGGAATAGAGAATGTGACTTTCAATACCTACCATCAACAGGATTTCTAACACTTTATTTCATAATTGAACTTACCTGTCCCAGTGTTTTGAACAGGTACAAAACCTGACCTGATAAATATAGGGTGTAGCCCAGAAAGCAGACTTGAATCTGATCTCTTTCTAAAAGTGTTCTGGGCACTGGAGAATGCCTATGGCATTCTCCCACACTCACCAACCAAATAACTCAGTTCTTTTATGGGTAGCTGAGGGTATGTACAGAAGGGCCAGGATAGTCTCTTTCTTTTGAGACTTATTCCTCATGGAAGCACGAGATGAGGGAGAAAGCAGCCCCTCCTTCCCCAACCTTCAGTATTTCTGAGCCAAGAACCAAAATGAGTTCTCTCAGGAAATTTTTCTCCTTTCTGAGGCAAACTGTTTTTCACCAAGGGCAGTGAGCTGAGAACCAATGTCCATGTCTTTGAGGCCCATGTGGTCCAAATGGAGCTTTGGACTATAATCCAATTTGGCCTTCATTTGGACTGTAATCTTTATTCAGTCCCCATCACGGTCTGGTTCTCTAACATATATACCCTTTTCAATGCTCTGCAGCCACTTGGATCTCTTGTCTAAAATATCCTTGATACATAATTTCCTGGAGACTGCTTTAATGTCCTGATTCACTTTTCACATCATTTTCACACATATCATTGCATTTTAAGGCTTTTATTTTCCACCAGACAGAATGAGCGGTCATCACACTTCTCATCTGTGGGTTGACCAGTGCTCCTACAGTGCCTACTCTTTTCTAATAACTGTTTATTGTTTCTTCTTTTGTTGAAGATTTTGAAATCCACCATGAAAAAAGAACTGGAGGCAGCATAAAAAAAAAAAAAAAAAAAAAAACCTCTGTGTGAATTGCTCCACATGCCCAACATATGTAAAAGGATCTCCCTCCTGTCCTTTACGAGGTAAGCTTCATGCAGTGTTTGAGGGTAAGTTACAGTACTGGAGACAGGAATCTTGTTCTCATTTCAAGTAGTACAGCATGTTGAGGAAACAGATTTGCACATAAAAGATGAGAAAGCCGTAAAGAGAATTGCTATGTTTGAATGTAGTAAAAGAGTTGTGAAAAGACTGACACAGAATTGATTTATGCAATAGCTTTTGTTTATCACAACACCCTATCAGGCTCATCACTGGACACCGATGCTGAGAACTTCAATTACAGTATACACTTTGGCTTGAAGTTTCTTAATGTGTTCGTTCCAGTTTAATGAGGTAAATTACAAAGAGAATTTTGTACACAAATATATACAGCTCAATGAATATTTCCATATTTCGATATGTAATTCAGATCAAGGTACATAAAAACTTCTAAAACATTAGGACATGATCACAAGCACAGAAAAATCATAAATAGGAAGTCCTACCTGTGAATCCCCCACAGAAACACTGATTTAACAATGATTGGATCCAAACGCCCCTATGAGATTTCCAAAACAGAGGTAAGATGTTGTAAATGATGTTGTAGATGAGCACAAACCCAAGAACACTTGCCCTGAAATGGGTAAGAAGAGTAATTTCACCTGACCCAGGACAACCCCTTCCCAAAGCTGTTTCAGCTCAGTGCCAAGGGAGAACACCCTGGCCTATGACCGCTCCCTCATAGAAAAGGAAGGAGCGGAGCATTCATGCACATCTGGGCCTTTTGACACACTGTGTGAGGAACTGGTGTTTGTCTCACCTCACTCGGAGCACTTAGGGAACTTGCATATTTGGATGTTTGGGTCACTGAACAGAAGGTGAGTACAAAGAAAATCTGTGACTGGCACAGCTCAGTGCAATAAAAATAAGATGGGCAATTTTAGATTTCTCCCTCAGGAGGGAGGGAGGGGAGTGCAGTATGTGTCCAACATTCCACATTTTCAGGGAGATGCCCAAGAAATGTGTTTTTGTCTTTCCCACCCAGGATGCCAGTGGGACTCCAGATACTCTAGATATCTTAGGAACAAAACAAGATAAAAATCATCTGACTGTCATCCTGTTGCATCAAAGAACTCGTAGTACAGCAGACAGACACCACGGGGAGCCAGAGATTACAAGATATTTTAAAACAGAAACCAGTAGATCTCTCTGATCAGAAATATACACACACAAATACAGATAAGACACTTTACAGAGAAGGTTTGACAGGCCCCCAGAATCTCTGTTTGGGTTGATTGGTGAAGGTCTTTCCCTATAAAAGCCAGTCTGGGAAGACAGGGAGAGGGAGCTGTTTCTTCAAATGTGCACACACCAATGCAAAGCTTTAAAGAACATGAAGAAACAGAGAAACGTTCACATGACTCAAAAGGGAACAACAATAAAAAATCCCCAGAAACTGACCATAAAGAGAGGTATATGAATAACATGATAACAAATTAGAAATAGCTACCATAACAATGCACACATAAGTCAAGATAAAAAATGCATGAAAAGGCCGGGCGTGGTGGCTCATCCCTGTAATCCCAGCACTTTGGGAGGCCTAGGCAGGTGGATCACGAGGTCAAGAGATCGAGATCATTCTGGCCAACATAATGAAACCCTGTCTCTACGAAAAATACAAAAATTAGCTGGGCGTGGTGGCACGTGCCTGTAGTCCCAGCTACTTGGGAGGCTGAGGTAGGAGAATCACTGCAACCCAGGAGGCAGAGGTTGCAGTGAACCGAGATCGTGTCACTGCACTTCAGCCTGGTGACAGAACGAGACTCCATCTAAAAAAAAAAAAAAGGAACAAAGTGAGAAATTCAACAAAGAAATACTGTAAATATTTCAAATGACCAAAATAAGTCAGGGAGTAGATGAAGGCAATGACTGTGCTGGGGTAGATGTACAGGATGTGCAGGTTTGTTACACAGGTAAACGTGTGCCATGGTGATTTGCTGTACCTATCAACTCATCACCTAGGTATTAAGCCCAGTATGCATTAGCTATTTTTCTTAATGTTCTCCCTTCCTGCGCCCAACTCCCAACAGGTCCCAGTGTGTGTTGTTTCTCTCCCTGTGTCTATGTGTTCTCATTGTTCAGCTCCCACTTATAAGTGAGAACATGCAGTGTTTGGTTTTCTGTTCCTGCATTAATTTGCTGAGGATAATGGCTTCCAGTTTCATCCATGTCCCTGCAAAGGACATGATCTCATTTTTTATGGCTGCATAGTATTCCATGGTGTATATGTACCACATTTTCTTTATCCAGTCTGTCATTGATGGGCATTTGGGTTGATTCCATGTCTTTGCTCTTATGAATAGTGCTGCAATGAACATACTTGGGCAAGTATCTTTGTAATAGAATGATTTATATTCCTTTGCATATATACCCAGTAATGGAATTGCTGGGTCAAACGGTATTTTCGGTTCTAGATCTTTGAGAAATCACCACACCATCTTCCACAGTAGTCAGACTGATTTACCTTCCCATCAACAATGTAAAAGCATTCCTATTTCTCCTCAACCTTGCCAGCATGTTATTTCTTGACTTTTAATATTTGCCATTTGGATTGGTGTGAGATGGTATGTTATTGTGGTTTGGATATGCATTTCTCTAATGATCAGTGATGCTGAGCTTTTTTTCATGTGTTTGTTAGCCACATGAATGTATTCTTTTGAGAAGTGTCTGTTCATGTCCTTTGCCCACTTTTTAATGTTTTTTTTTTTTGTTTGTTTGTTTCCTTGTAAATTTTAGTTACTTGTAGACTGGAAATTACATCTTTGTCAGATGGATAGGTTGCAAAAATTTTTTTCCCACTCAGTAGCTTGCCTGTTCACTCTGATGATAGTTTCTTTTGCTGTGCAGAAGCTCTTTAGCTTAATTAGATCCCATTACCAATTTTTGCTTTTGTTGCAATTGCTTTTGGTGATTTCATCATGAAATCTTTGCCCATCCCTATGTCCTGAATAGTGTTGCCTAGATTTAGTATTGTCCCAGCTATATGAGCTCTTTTGTCATTCTATATAAATTTTAAAATAGAATTTTCTAATTCTTTGAAGAATGTCAATGGTAGTTTAATGGGAATAGTATTGAATCTATAAATTGCTTTGGGCAGTATGGCCATTTTCACGATACTGATTCTTCCTATCCATGAGCATGACGTGTTTTTCCATCTGCTTGTGTCCTTTCTGATTTCCTTGAGTAGTGGTTTGTAGTTAGCCTTGAAGAGGTCCTTATTTTCCTTGTTAGTTGTGTTCCTAGGTATTTTGTTCTCTTTGTAGCAATTGTGAATGGGAGTTTATTCATGATTTGGCTATCTGCTTGTCTGTTATTTGTATACAGAAATGCTTGTGATTTCTACATATTGATTTTGTATCCTGAGACTTTGCTGTAGTTGCTTAAGAAGCTTCTGGGATGAGTCAGTGGAGTTTTCTAGATATAGGATCATGTCATCTGCAAATGAAGACAATTTGACTTCCTCTCTTCCAATTCGAATATGCTTTATTTCATTCTCTTGCCTGATTGCTCTGGCCAGAACTTCCAATGCTATGTTGACTAGGAACAGTCAGAGAGGGCATCTTTGTCTTGTGCCAGTTTTCAAGGGGAATGCTTCCAGCTTTTGACCATTCAGAATGATACTGTGAGTCTGTCATAAATGGCTCTTATTATTTTAAGGTATTTCCTTCAATACCTAGTTTATTGAGAGTTTTTAACATGAAGGGATGTTGAATTTTATTGAAGGCCTTTTCTGTGTCTGTTGAGATAATCATGTGGTTTTTGTCTTTAGTTCTGTTTATGTGATAAATTACATTTACTGATTTGCTTATGTTGAACCAGCTTTGCATCTGGGGATGAAGCGGACTTCATTGTAGTTGATAAGCTTTTTTGTGTGCTGCTGGATTCAGTTTGCCAGTATTTTATTGAGTATTTTTGCACCGATGTTCATCAGGGATATTGGCCTGAAGTTTTCTTTTATTGTTTTATTCCTGCCAGATTTTTATCCCTACCAGTTTAGGATGATGCTGGCCTCATACAACAAATTATACAATAAATTAGGGAGGAGTCTTTCCTTTTCAATTGTTTAGGATAGTTTCAGAAGAAATGGTACCAGCTCCCCTTTGTACCTCTGGTAGAATTCAGCTATAAATCCACCTGGACCTGGGCTTTTTTATTTTTTATTTTTTTAGTAGGCTATTAATTACTGCCTCAATTTAGAACTTGTTATTGGTCTATTCAGGGATTCGACTTCTTCCTGGTTCAGTCTTGGGAGGGTGTATATGTCCAGGAGTTTATCTATTTCTTCTAGATTTTCTAGTTTGTTTGCACAGAGGTGTTTATAGTATCCTCTGATGGTAGTTTGTATTCCTGTGGGGCCAGTGGTGATATCCCCTTTATCATTTTTTATTCTGTCTATTTGAGTCTTCTCTCTTTTCTTCTTTATTAGTCTAGCTAGCAGTCTGTATATTTTATTAATTTTTAAAAAAATCTAGCCCCTAGATTCATCAATTTTTTGAAGGGTTTTTTGTTGTTGTTGTTTTTGTTGTGTGTTTTTTTGTTTTGTTTTGTTTTTTGTTTTTTGTATCTCTATCTCCTTCAGTTGCACTCTGACCTTGGCTATTTCTTGTCTTCTGCTAGCTTTGGGGTTTCTTTGCTCTTGGTTCTCCAGTTCTTTTAGTTGTGATGTTAGGGTGTTGATTTGAGATCTTTCTAGCTTTTTGATGTGGGCACTTAGTGCTATAAATTTCCCTCTTAACACTGCTTTAGCTGCAACCCAGATATTCTGGTATGTTGTCTCTTTGTTCTCCTTGGTTTCAAAGAATTTGCAGAAGGATTTTTTTTTAACTTAAAGTAATTCCATTTGTTCACTTTTGCTTTGGTTGTCTGTGCTTCTGGTGTATTATTAAAGAAATCCTTGCCCAGTCCAACATCCTGGAGAATGTTCCCAATTTTTTCTTGTAGCAATTTCATAGTTTGAGGTCTTTAAGTATTTAATCCATTTTGATTTTATTTTTGTATATGGTAAGAGATAAGGATCTAGTTTCATTTTTCTGCATATGGATATTCCATTTCCCCAGCACCATATATTGAAGAGACTGTCCTTTCCCCAGTGTACATTCTTGACACCTTTCTAAAAGAGAAGTAGACTATAAATGTTTGGATTTACCTCTGGGTTCTCTATTCTGTGACACTGACCTATGCATATACTGATCTATGTTTTTATGTCTGTCCCATGCTGTTTTGGCTACTATAGCTCTGTAGTATAATTTGAAGTCATGTAATGTGATTCCTCCAGTTTTGCTCTTTTTATTCCAGATAGTTTTGGGTATTCTTGGTCTTTGTTGGTTCCACTTAAATGTTAGGATTGTTTTTTCTATTTCTGTGGAAAATGTCATTGGTATTTTAATAGGGATTGTATTGAATCTGTAGATTGCTTTGGGTAGTATGGACATTTCAACAATATTGATTTGTCCACTCCATGAACATGGAATATCTTTCCTTTTTTTAAACATCTTCAATTTCTTACATTAATGTTTTATAGTTTTCATCAGAGGGTGTTTTCACTTTTTTATTAACTTAATTTCTAGGTATTTTATTTTATTTGTAACTATTGTAAGCATATTTACTTTCTTGATCTTTTTTAGATGGTTCCTTATTGGCATATAGAAATGTTATTGATTTTATTTGTTGATTTTGTATCCTGCAGCTTCACTGAATTTGTATCCTGCAGCTTTACTGAATTTATTTCTCGTTTCTAATAGCTTTGTGGTGGAGGATTTTAGATTTTTCCAAGTATAAGATTATATCATCTGCAAACAAGAATAATTTGACTTCATCTTTTCCAATTTGAATGTCCTTGATTTCTTTCTCTTCTCTGATTACTCCAGCTAGGACTTCAAGGGCTATGTTGAGTAACAGTGATGACAGTGGGCATCTTGTTGTGTTCCAGATCTTAGATGAAAGCTTTCAATTTTTTCTCCATTCTGTATGATACCAGCTATGGGTCTGTTGTTTATGGCTTTTATCATGTTGAGGTATATTTCTTCTATGCCCAGTTTTTTGAGAGTTTTTTTTTTTTTTATCGGAAATGGATGTTGAATTTTATCAAATGCTTTTTCAGCATCAATGGAAATGATCACGTGGTTTTGGCCTTTATTTGATCAACATGATATATCATGGTAATCAATATGCATATGTTGAACTATCCTTGCATCATGGGATAAATTCCCTTTAGTAATAATGAATCATTGTTTTAATGCGTAGTTGAATGCAGTTTTCCAGTATTTTGTTGAAGATTTTTGCATCAATGTTCAACAGGGATATTAGCCTGTAGGTTTCTTTTTTTAATGTGTCTTTGTCTGATTTGGGCATCAGGGCAATTTTAGTCTCATAGAATGAGTTTGGAAGTATTCCCTCCTCCTGTATTTTTTTTTTTTTTTTGAATAATATGATAAAAATGGCATTAGTTCTTCCTTAAATGTTTGATAAAATTCAGCAGTGAAGCCATCAGGTCCAGAGTTTTCTTTGCTGAAAGACCTTTTATTAAAGCTTTGATCCCGTTATTTTTTATTACTCTGTTCAGGTTTTAAATTTCTTCATGGTTCAACCTTGGAAGGCTATTTGTGTCTAGTAATTAATCTATTTCTTCTAAGTTTTCAAACTTATTGGCATATAGTTGTTAATGATAGCCTCTTCTGACATTTTGAATTTCTGTGGTATCAGTTACAATGTCTCCTTTTTAATCTCTGACTTATTTGGATCTTCTCTGTTTGTTTAGTTAGGCTAAATATTTGTCAATTTTGTTTATCTTTTCAAAAACTAACGTTTAATTTTATTGATCATTTGTATTGTTATTTATTTTAATTTATTTGTGCTCTAATTTTTGTTTGTTTGTTTGTTTTACTTTAAGTTCTGGGATACATGTGCAGAACATGTAAGTTTGTTTCATAGGTATACATGTGCCACAGTGGTTTACTGCACCTATCAACCCATCATCTAGGTTTTAAGCCCCACATGCATTAGGTATTTGTCCTAATGCTATCCCTCCCCTTTCCCCCAACCCCCGACAGGCCCCAATGTGTGATGTTCCCCTCCCTGTGTCCATGTGTTCTCATTGTTCAACTCCCCCTTATGAGTGAGAACATGCGGTGTTTGGTTTTCTGTTCCTGTGTTAGTTTGCTAAGAATGATGGCTTCCAGCTTCAGCCATGTCCCTGCAAAGTACATGAACTCATCCTTTTTTATGGTTGCATGGTATTCCATGGTGTATATGTGCCACATTTTCTTTATCCAGTCTATCACTGATGGGCATTTGGGTTGGTTCAAAGTCTCTACTATTGTAAATAGTGCTGCAATAAACATACATGTTCATGTGTCTTTATAGGAGAATGATTTATAATCCTTTGGGTACATACCCAGTAATGGGATTGCTGAGTCAAATGGTATTTCTGGTTCTAGATTCTTGAGGAATCGCCACACTGTCTTCCACAATGGTTGAACTAATTTACACTCCCACTAACAGCATAAAAGTTTTCCTATTTCTCCCCATCCTCATCAGTATCTGCTGTTTCCAGACATTTTAATGATCACCATTCTAACTGGCATGAAATGGTATCTCATTGTGGTTTTGATTTACATTTGTCTAATGACCAGTGATGATGAGCTTTTATTCATGTTTGCTGGCCACATAAATGTTGCCTTTTGAGAAGTGGCTGTTCATATCCTTTGCCCACGTTTTGATGGGGTTGTTTGTTTTTTTCTGGTAAATTTGTTTAAGTTCCTTGTACATTCTGGATATTAGGCCTTTGTCAGATGGGTAGCTTGCAAAAATTTTCTCCCATTCTCTAGATTGCCTGTTCACTCTGATGACAGTTTCTTTTGATGTGCAGAAGCTCTTGAGTTTGATTAGATCCCATTTGTCAATTTTGGCTTTTGTTGCAATTGCTTTTGGTGTTTTAGTCATGAAGTCTTTGCCCATGCCTATGTCCTGAATGGTATTGCCTAGGTTTTCTTCTAGGGTTTTTATGGTTTTAGACTTACATTTAAGTATCTAATCCATCTTGAGTTAATTTTTGTATTAGGTGTAAAGAAGGGGTTCAGTTTCTGTTTTCTGCATGTGGCTAGCCAGTTTTTCCAGCACCATTTATTAAATTGGGAATCCTTTCCCCATTGCTTGTTTTTGTCAGGCTTGTCAAAGATCAGATGGTTGTAGATGTGTGGTGTTATTTCTGAGGTCTCTGTTCTTTTCCATTGGTCTATATATCTGCTTTGGTTCCAATGCCATGCTGTTTTGGTTATTGTAACCTTGTAGTATAGTTTGAAGCTAGGTAGCGTGATGCCTCCAGCTTTGTTCTTTTTGCTTAAGATTGTCTTGGCTATATGGGCTCTTTTTTGGTTCCATATGAAATTTAAAGTAGTTTTGTCTAATTCCGTGAAAAGAGTCACTGGTAGCTTGATGGGAATAGCATTGGATCTATGAATTACTTTGGGCAGTATGGCTATTTTCACAATACTGATTCTTCCTATCCATGTGTGCTCTAATCTTTATTATTTATTTTCTTCTATTGATTTGGGGTTTGGTTTGCTCTTGCTTTTCCAGTTCTTTAAGATGCATCATGAGGTTGTTTCTTTCAACTTATTCTACTTTTTTGATGTAGACACTTATAGCTATAAATATAACCGCTTAGTACTTCTTTTGCTATATCCCGTAGGTTTTGATATGTTGTGTTTCCATTATCATTTCTTTCAAGAAACTTTTAAATTTCCTTCTTAATTTATTTATTGACCCACTTGCACTCAGGAGCATATTGTTTAATTTCCACATGTTGATATGATTTTCAAAATTCCTCTTGTTATTGATTTCTAGTTGTATTCCATGTGGCCAGATAAGACCCTTGATATAATTTCAATTTTTATGACTTTTTTCAGACTTGTTTTGTGGCTTAAGATATGGTCTATCCTTAAGAAGTACCCATGTGTATTCTTCAGCCATTGGATGAAATGTTTCATAAGTCTCTATTAGGTCCATTTGTTCTACAATGCAGATTAAGTCCAATGTCTTATTGTTTATTTTCTGTCAGGATGATCTGTCCATTGCAGAAAGTGGGAAGTTGAAGTCTCCAGTTATTAATATAATTGTATTGGGGTCTATCTCTCTAACTCTATTAATATTTGCTTTATATACCTGGGTTTGTATATATTTACAATTGTTATGTTCTCTTGCTGAATGAGCCCTTAATCATTATATAATTACCTTCTTTGTCTCTTTTTAGGCTTTTGCCTTAAAATCTGTTTTCTCTGATAAGTGTATCTATTCCTGCTCTTTCTTGCTTTCCATTGGCATAGAATATTGTTTCCATCCCTTTATTTTCAGTCTGTGTATCTTTATAAATACAGTGGTTTTCTTGTAAGCAACAGATCATTGAGTCCTGTTTTTAATCCATTCAGGAACTCTCTGTCTTTTGATTGGGCAGTTTAGTTCATTTACCTTAAATGTTATTATTGATTTTTAAAAAAGACTTACTTTTATCATTTTGTTATTTGTTTTTTGGTTGTTTTGTGGTATTATCTTCCTTCTCTCCTTCCTTCCTGTATTCCTTTTGGTGAAGATGACTTTCTCTGGTGATATGTTATAATCTCTTACTTTTCATTCTTTGTGTACTTGTTGTATGTTTTTCAATTTGAGGTTACCATGAGATTGCAAATAATATCTTTAACCCATAATTTTAAACCAATGACATTGTAACAGTAATTGCATAAACAAATAAGCAAAGAGAAAACTAATAAGACGTCTACGCTGTAACTTTGTCCCCTGGCTTTTTAACCTTTTCTTGTTTTTATTTATATCTTACTGTATTTTCTATGTCTAAAATTTATTCATTATTTTTTATTGTTTCATCTTTTAATCTTCCTACTCAAAATACAAGTAGTTTAGGCACCACAATTACAGTGTTATACTATTCTGTGTTTTTCTGTGTACTTACTTTTGCCATTGAATTTTGTACATTCAGAAAATGTATTCCTGCTCATCAATGTCATTTTCTTTCAGATTGAAGAAATCTCTTTGACATTTCTTGTAGGACAGGTCTGGTGGTGATGAAATCCCTCAGTATTTGTTTTTCTAGGAAAGTCTTTATTTCTCCTTCATATTTGAGGCTATTTTTTCGCTGGATATACTACTCTAGGATAAAAGGGTTTTTTCCCCCTTCAACTCTTAAAATATATCATGCTTGTTTCCCCTGGTCTTTAAAATTTCCACTGCAAAGTCTGTTACCAAATGTATAGGAGCTCCACTGCATGTTATTTGTTCCTTTTCTCTTGCTGCTTTTAGAATTTTTTCTTTATCATTGGCTTTTGGGAGTCTGACTATTAAAAATCCTTGAGGAAGTCTCTTTTTTTTGCAACACTTACTGATATATTGCAGTTTAATAAAAACATAGCTTATACAGTTAATTGAGAAAGTATTTTAATACAAACACCGCTTTCACACAAAACCGAATGTTGATATTCTCATTTTTAAAAATTCTTGGTTTTTCTAAAACAGTAAGATGATACCCCAATAAAGATTGCTTCACATTTTCCAGTTTCTTGATGTGTGCATGTCACAAATAAAGATCCAGATTTGTTCTTTTTGCATAGTCTTACTTTGGCCATGCAGGCTCTCTTTTGGTTCCATATGAATTATAGAATTGTTTTTTCTAATTCTGTGAAGAATGATGGTGTTATTTTCATGGGAATTGCATTGGATTTGTAGATTGCTTTTGGCAGTATAGTCATTTTCACAATATTGATTCTACCCATCCATGAACATGGGATGTGTTTCCATTTGTTTGTGTCATTTATGATTTCTTTCAGCAGTGTTTTGTATCTTTTCTTGTAGGGGTCTTTTGCCTCCTTGGTTAGGTTTATTCCTAAGTATTTTAATTTTTTTGCAGTTATTATAAAAGGGGTTGGGTTCTTGATTTGATTCTTCACCTGGTCTCTGTTGGTGTAGAGAAGAGCAACTGATTAGTGTACATTAATTTTGTATCTGGAAACTTTGCTGCATTCTTTTATCAGTTGTAGGAACTTTCTGGAGAAGTCTCTAGTGTTTTCAAGGTAAACAATCATATCATCAACAAACAGTGACAGTTTGACTTTCAGTAATATGCTGAAGAAGAGTGGTGAGAGTGGGCATCTTTGTCTTATTCCAGTTCTCAGAGGGAATGCTTTCAACTTTTCCCCCTTCAGTATTATGTTGGCTGTGGGTTTGTCATAGATGGCTTTTATTACATTGATGTATGTCCTTTGTATGCCAATTTTGCTGAGAGTTTTAATTATAAAAACATGCTGAACTTTGTCAAATGCTTTTCCTGCTGTTAGTCTAATGGGCTTCCCTTTGTGGGTAACTTGATCTTTCTCTCTGGTTGCCCTTAACATTTTTTCCTTGGTGAATATGAAGATTATGTGTCTTGGGGTTATTCTTCTTGAGGGATATCTTTGTGGTGCTCTCTGTATTTCCTGAATTTGAATGTTGGCCTGTCTTTCTAGGTTGGGGAAGTTCTCGTGGATAATATTCTGAAGAGTGTTTTTCAACTTGGTTCCATTCTCCCCATCACTTTCAGCTACACCAAGCAAACGTGGGTTTGGTCTTTTCACATAGTCCCATATTTATTGGAGGCTGTGTTCATTCCTTTTCACTCTTTTTTCTCTAATCTTGTCTTCTTGCTTTATTTCATTAAGTTGATCTTCAATCTCTGATACCCTTTCTTCTGTTTGATCAATTTGGCTATTGATACTTGTATATGCTTCATAAAGTTCTCGTGCTGTGTTTTTCAGTTCCATCAGGTCATTTATATTCTTCTCTAAACTGGTTATTCTAGTTAGCAATTCCTCTAACCTTTTTTCAAGGTTCTTAGCTTGAGATGTGAGGTATCATTCCAGTCATCATGCTATTTGTCACATGTATGACTTGGTTTTTTGTTTTTTCTTTTTCTTTTTTTTTTAATTCTATTTTTGTTTTATAGGTCCTGTGAGATTTAGGCTTTAAAGAGGTTCTATTTTGATGTGTTTCCAGGATTTGTTTCAAGATTTAGAGGTCCTTTTAGCAGTTCTTGTAGGGGTGGCTTGGTAATGGTGAATTCTCTCAGTATTTGTTTATCTGAAAAAGACTATCTTCCCTTCATATGGGATGCTTAGTTTCACTGGATACAAAATTCTTGGCTGATAATTGTTTTGTTTGAGGAGGCTGAAGATGGGACCCCAATCCCTTCTAGACTGTAGGGTTTCTTCTGAGAAATCTTCTGTTAATCTGATAGGTTTTCCCGTATAGGTTACCTGGTGCTTTTGTCTCACAGCTCTTAAGCTTCTTTCCTTCGTCTTAACTTTAGATAACCTGATGACAATGTGCCTAGGTGATTATCTATTTGAGATGAATTTCCCATTAGTTCTTTGTGCTTCTTATATTTGCGTGTCGAGTTCTCTCTAGCAAGGCCAGGGAAGTTTTCCTCAATTATTCCCCCAAATATGTTTTCCAAACTTTTAGATTTCTCTTCTTACTCAGGAACACCAAATATTCTTAGGTTTGGTCATTTCGCATAATCCCAGACTTTTTGGAGGCTTTGTTCATATTTTCTCGTTCTTTATTTACTTATTTATTTATTTATCTTTGTTAGGTTGGGTTAATGTGAAGATCTTGTCTTTGAGCTCTGAATTTCTTTCTTCTACTTGTTCAATTCTATTGCTGAGGCTTTCCAGAGCATTTTGCATTTCTATAAGTGTGTCCAATATTTTCTGAAGTTTCTATTGCTTTTTCTTTAGGCTATCTATTTCCTTGAATATTTCTCCCTTCACTTCTTGTATCATTTTTTAAATTTCCCTGCCTTGGGCTTTGCCTTTCTCTGGTGCCTCCCTGATTAGCTTAATAACTAACCTCTTGAATTCTTTTTCAGGTAAATCAAGAATTTCTTCTTGGTTTGGATCCATTGCTGGTGAGCTAGTGTAATGTTGGGGGTTGTTTAAGAGCCTTGTTTTGTCATTTTACCAGAGTTGGTTTTCTGATTCCTTCTCATTTGGGTAGGTCTAGGGCTAAAAGGCTGTTGTTCAGGTTATTGTGTCCCACGGTGTTCCCTTGATGGAGTGCTCTCTCCCTTTTTCTAGGGATGTGGCTTCCTGAGAGCTGAGCTGCAGTGATTGTTATCTCACTTCTGGGTCTAGCCATCTAACAAGTCTACCAGGCTCCGGAATGGTACTGGGGATTGTCTGCACAGAGTCCTGTGATTTGAACTGTCTATTGGTCTCTTAGCCATGGATACCAGCACCTGTTCCAGTGGAGTTGGCAAGGGGTTGAAATTGACTCTATGCGGGTTTTTAGCTTTGGTGGTTTAATGTTCTATTTTTGTGCTGGTTGGCCTCCTGGCTGGGGGTGGAACTTTCCAGAGAGCATCAACTGTGGAGAGAAACCAGCAGTGAGTGGAGCCCTAGAACTCCCAAGAGTATATGCCTTTTGTCTTCGGAAGTTGGGTAGGGAAAGGCTATCAGGTGGAGGCAGGACTAGGCATGTCTGAGCTCAGACTCTCCTTGGGCGGGTCTTGCTGCAGCTGCTGTTGGGGATAGGGGTGAAGTTCCCAGGTCAAAGGAGTTGTGTATTTAGGAGTATTATGGCTGCCTCTGCTGAGTAATGCAGGTTGTCAGGGAAGTGGGGGAAAGCCGACAGTCACAGGCCTCACCAAGCTCCCACGCAATCCAAAGAGCCAGTCTCACTCCCATTGTGCCCCACTAACAGCACCGAGTCTGTTTTCCAGGCAATGAGTGAGCAGGGCTTTAGAACTTTCCCCAGGCTGCCCACCTCCCAGCTGCAAAAGAAAAGGGCTTTAGTTCTTCCCCTGCCTGTGGAGTCTGCAGGCCAAATTCGCACTCTCTCCCAAGTTCTGACCAGGAGGCTTCACATTCAGTTCAAATTATCACAAAGTTCAGCTGAAGATGTCCTTCTTCCTGTGACATTTCTCTGCCTCTGTCCACAGCCCCCCACAAAGGATCCCTGTAGTGCCAGGCAGGAATGGCCGGCTTGGGGGCCCAGCAAGCTCCCAGGGCCTTCCTGCTGCTTCCTCTACCCCTGTGTTTCTCTCGGCTCTCAATTAACTCAGCTCCAGGTAAGGTCAGAAACCTGTAAACTAGACCTTCAGTTTCCCCAGTGGGGGGTGTGTGTTCAGGGGTGGAGGATCTTCCTTTTCTACTTCTGCAGTTTGGGCACTCATAGTATTTGGGGTATCTCCTGGTTCCTGCAGGAGCAGTCTGCTTCCTTCAAAGGGTCTGTGGGTCTTCTCAGGATTCCCGTTTTGTTCCTGCAGTTGTTCTGGAGCTAAAATTCATGATACAAGCCTCCAAACACTGATCTCCAATTGCATTTTCAACTCCAAAATTTCTGCTTTGTTATTTTTAATTATTTCAATTTCTTTGTTACATTTATCTGATAAAATTCTGATTGATTGTTTTCTCTGTGTTATCTTTAATTTCATAGCTTTTCCTCAAAAGAGCGATTTTGAATTCTCTGTGTGAAAGGTCACATATCTCTGTCTCTGCAGGATTGGTCCCTAGTGCCTTATTTAGTTTACTTAGTGAGATAATGTTTTCTGGATGGTGTTGATGCTTGTGGATGTTCATCAGTGTCTGGGCACTGAAAACTTACGTATTCATTGTAGTCTTCACAGTCTGAGTTTGTTTATACACATATTTCTTGGGAAAAGTTTTCCATGTATGCAAAGGAACTTTGGTGATTTGATCTGTTTTTCATCACTGCAGACATATATTCATTAGGAGAGACCCCAAGAGCAGTAATGCTGCAGTTCTTGCAGACTCACAGATATACCGACATCATGGTCATGGATAACATCCAGAAGAATTATCTGGATTACCAGGCAGATACTTTTGTTCTCTTCCCTTACTTTCTCTGAAATAAATGGGAGTTTTGTCTCTATACTGAGCTGCCTGGAGCTGGGGGAGGAGTGACACATGCACCCCTGTGGCCACCACCACTGGAACTGCACGGCATCAGACCTGAAGCCAGTATAGCACTGGGTATCCCCCAAGGCCCATAGTAATCACTGCCTGGCTACTGCTTAGGTTTGCCCAAGGCCCTAGGGCTCTACAGTCAGCAGGTGTCAAAGCTGGCTAGGTTCATGTTATTCCCTTCATGGTCACAAGTTCCCCACAACCACAGGTGGGTCTATAGATGCTATGCAGCAACCAGGGTCTAGAGTCAGAAACCTTTGAAATCTATCTGGTGTTTTATTCTACTGTGGCTGACCTGGCACCCAAGGCACAAGAGAAAGTCTTTTCCACTCTTCCCACCCTTTTCCATAAGCAGAGGAATCATCTCATGGCCACCACCACTCCAGGTTTATGGTAAGTACTACATCCTTATTGCTGATGTGCACTCAAGGTCTAAGTGTTCTTCAGTCAGCTTGTGGTAAATGCTGCTTCCAAGACTGAGAATTACCTTTCAGGAAAATGGGCTGCCCTTGGCCCAGAGCAGGTCCAAAACTGCCATCCAAGAGCCCAGCCTTGGATTTATGGACCCCAAGACCCCACTTGGTGTTCTATCCTACTGTGGCTGAGTTGGTACCTAAGCTGCAAGACGAAGCCCCCTTTAATCTTGCCTCTTCTTTTTTCAAGTAGAAAGAGTGTCTCCCCTTAATTACCACAGCTGGAAATGTGCCAGGTCACACCTGAAGCCAGCACAATGCAGAGTCTCACCCAAGGCCAATCGAGTGAACTACCTGACCACCACTGATGATTACTGAGGACCCAGGGTTTTTTAGTCAGCAGGTGATGAATCCTGTCAGGCCTGGGTCCTTCTCTTCAAGGCAGTAGGTTCCCTTCTGCCCCTGGAGATATCTGGAGATGTCATCTGGGAGCTATGTCCTGGAATGCAGGCCCCAGGACCCTGTTCTACTGTGGCTGAAATAGTATCCATGTTGCAAGACAAAGTCCTCTTCATTCTTCCCTCTCCTCTCCTCAAGTCAAAGGGAGAATTCTCTCCTGGAGCTGCAAGCTGCTGGGCTCTCACTGGATCACAGGTCCCCCGAGTTCACTGACCCCAGGCCCAGCACAGCACCAGGGTTTGCCTAGGAATAGCAGTCCTTGTAGCCAAGACTGTCTTTTAAGTTTATTTAAGACCCCGTAGACCTTTAGTCCATGATGGTGAGGCTTGCCAGAACCCAGATTCTGACCACTGGGATGGGCAATTCCCCTCTGGCTAGGGCTGGTCTAAATGCTCCCTCCATGGTTGCTGGCTGAGTTCTGTCTGGTGCTGCTTTCCTCTGTGACAGGGCAGCACTGAGTTCCAATGCAAAGTCCCACAGTAACTGTGCTCTCTATCCCCTAAGCACACGAAGATTCTCTGCACCAGGCAGCCACTGCTGGGAGATGGGCAGGGTTGGCATTGGCAATTCAAGACAGTCTTTCCTACCCTCTTCAGTGCCTCTTTCAGTGATATGAAATTAAAACCAAGTACTGTGATCTCCCACCTTATTTTTGGCTCTTATGAAGCTGCTTTTTGTGTGTAGATAATTGTTAAATTTTCTGTTCCTGTGGGAAAGATGACCTGAGAGGCTTCTACTCAGCCATCTTGCTCCTCCTCCTCATTCTGTGTTATTATTTCTTCAAATAAACTTTCTACTTCAGCGTATGCATCCGTATTAAGGCAAATAATTTAGACTTTAAAATACTTTATCATAAGGTATTTTTGCAGGCCTCATATGAACCACAAAGCAAAAAATCTCTAATAGACACATCAAAATGAAAAGCAAGAAATTAAAACATACTACCACACAAAGTCACTTACACACAAAAAAGAAAGGAAGAAGGTATAGAGAGGACTTACAAAGTAACCGCAAAACAAACAACAAAATGGCAGTTATAAATTCTTACTTATTAATTGCATTGAATGTACATGGACTAAATTCTCCAATTAAAAGACATGGAGTAGCTAAATGGGTTAAAAAACAAGGCCCAACTCTAAGTTCCTACAGGTAATGTACTTCGCCTGTAAAATCACACCTGCACTAGAAATGAATGGCTGGAAAAAGATAGTCCATGCAAAGAGGTCAAAAAAGAGCAGGAGCTGCTATGGTGATATCAAATAAAATAGATTTCACATCAATACTGTAAAAACAGACAGAGGAGATCATTATATAATGATAAAGGGGTCAATTCAGTAAGAATATATAAAAATTGCAAATGTATGTGTTATCAACATGGGAACACCTAGATATATAAAGTAAATATTACTAGAACTAAAGAAAGAGACAGACCCCAGTACAAAAATAGTTGGGAATTTCAACAACCAACATTCTGCATTGATAAGTTCCTCTAGGTGGAAAATAAAAAATGAAGCATTGGACTTTACTTTCATGATAGATGAAATGGGCTTAATAAACACTTATAGAACATTTTACTCAACAAATACAGGATGTACATTCTTCTCATCAGCACGTGCAACATTCTTTAGATAGACCATGTTAGAACAAAAAACTTCCCAGGAAATTTTAAAGTTTCAGTCATATCAAGTTACCTTTTCTGATCACATTGGAATAAAACAATAACAAAAGGAACTTTGAAAAATATACAAATACCTGAAAATTAAACAATATGCTCCTAAATGACAAATGGGTCAATCAAGAAATTAAGAAGAAAATTAAAAATTTCTTGAACCAAATGAAAATGGAAACACAATATACCAAACCTTTGAGATATGACAAAAGAAGCAGTAACAGGTATGTTTATAGAAATAAACACCTACCTCAGAACAGTAGAAAAACTTCAAATAGCCTAGGATGCATCTTAAAGAAGTAGACCTACAAAAACAAATGAAACCCAAAATTAGTAGCAGGAAAGAAATAATAAAGATCAGTGCAAGAAATAAATGAAATTGACACAAAAAATACAAAAGTCGAAAGTTGTTTTGTGAAAAATAAACAACATCAACAAACCTTTATGCAAACTAAGAAAAAAATAGAAAAAACAAAAATAAATCAAATTGATGATAAAAAAGAGACATTACAACTGACATAACAGAAATTCAGTGGATCATTAGAGACTATTATGAGCAATTTTATGCCAATAAATGGAAAACCCTAGAAGAGGTGGATAAATTTTTTTGACACATAGAACATTGATTGAACCAAGCTGACACATTAAGAAATACAAACCATGAACAAAGCAATAACCAGCAGCAAGATACCAGCAGTAATAAAAAGTCCCCCATCAAAGAACAATCTAGAACCTGATAGCTTCAGAACAACTGAATTCTACCAAACATTTAAAGAACTCATGCCTATTGTACTCAAACTATTTGAGAAAATAAATGAGGGGGGAATACTTCCAAACTCATTTCACAAGGCCAGCATTACCCTGATGCCAAAACCAGAAACAAACACACACAAAAAAGAAAACATCACTGATGAACATACGTGTAAAAATCTTCCACAAAATAGTAGCAAACAAAACTTTAAAACACATTAAAGAGATCATTCATCACGATCAACTGTGATTCATCCCAGGGATGCAAGAATGGTTCTGCATAGGCAAGTCCATAAACATAAAACATAATGTTAGTAGAATCAATGTTATATAATCATTTCAACAGATGCCAAAAGCAACTGATAAAATTCAAATTCTCTTTATGATAAAAGCTCTCAACAAACTGAGCATAAAAGGAAAATACCTCAAAACAATAAGGTCATATGTAATAAACCCACAGCTAGCATCATAGAGAATTGGGAAAAAAATGAAAGCTCTACTTCTAAGATCATGTAAAAGACAAGTATGCCCACGTTCACCACTTTTACTCAATATAGTAGTGGAAGTCCTACCCAGAGCAACTAGGCAAGAGAAGAAAATAAAGGGAATCCATATTGGAAAGGAAGAAATCAAAATGTCCTCATTTGCATATGATATGATTTTATACTTACAAAAACCTAAAGACTCTCTCAAAAATCTATCTGAATAAACAAAAAATTCAGTAAAGTTGCAGGATAAAAAATCAACATAAAACATAATTAACATAACTATATTTCAATAAAGAACAATCTGAAAAACAAATTAAGAAAACAATCTCGGCCGGGCACGGTGGCTCAAGCCTATAATCCCAGCACTTTGGGAGGCTGAGACGGGCGGATCACAAGGTCAGGAGACCATCCTGGCTAATACGGTGAAACCCCGTCTCTACTTAAAAAAAAAAATACATAAAACTAGCCGGGCGAGGTGGCGGACGCCTGTAGTCCCAGCTACTCGGGAGGCTGAGGCAGGAGAATGGCGTAAAACCCGGGGGAGACGGAGCTTGCAGTGAGCTGAGATCCGGCCACTGCACTCCAGCCTGGGCGACAGAGGAGACTCCGTCTCAAAAAAAAAAAAAAGAAAGAAAGAAAGCAATCTCATTTGTAATTCGTTACAAAAAGTAAAATACCCAGTAATAAACTACACCAAAGAAATGAAAGATTTCTACAATGAAAACAATAAAACATTGATGAAACAAATTGAAGCTGATACAAAAAATAGAGAGACATCCCGTGTGCATGGATTAGAAGAATCAATATTGTTAAAATGTCCCTATTACCCAAAGCAATCTACAGATTCAGTGCAATCTCTATCAAAATACCAATGACATTCTTCACAGAATTTTTTTTAGTCCTAAAATTTATACAAAATCAAAAAAGACCCATAAAGCCAAAGAAATCCTAAGCAAAAAGAACAAAGCTGAGGTGGCTGAGCTAATTTGCATTCCCACCAGCAGTTTATTAGTGTTCCCTTTTCTCCACAACCTCAACAGCATTGTTAATTTTTGACTTTTTAATAACAGCCATTCTGACTGGTGTGAGATGCTATCTCATTATTGTTTTGATTTGTATTTCTCAAATGATTAGTGATATTATAAGTTTTTTTATATGCTTGTTGGCCATGTGTATGTCTTCTCTGGAGAACTGTCAGTTCATGTCCTTTGCCCATTTTTAATGGGTTTGTTTGTTCGTTTGTTTGTTTTTTGATTGTTGCTTTGAGTCCCTTATAGATTCCAAACATTAGACCTTTGTCAAATGCATAACCCACAAATATTTTTTCCCATTCTGTAGGTTGTCTGTTTACTCTGGTGTTAGCTTTCTTTGCTGTTCAGACACTCCTTGGTTTAATTAGTTCCCGCTTTTCAATTTTTGGTTTTGTGGCAATTGCTTTATGGAGTCTTTATCATAAAATCTTTGCAAGGACTGATGTCCAGCGTGGTATTTCCTCTTTTCTTCTGTGTTTTTAACACTTTTACATCTTACATTTAAGTCTTTAATCCATCTTGAGTTGAATTTTGTATATGGTCAAAGGAAGGGATCTAGTTTCAAAATTTTGCATATGGCTAGCCAGTTATCCAAGCACCGTTTATTGAATAGGGAGTCTTTCCCCGTTGCTTACTTTTTTCAGCTTTGTTGAAGATCAGGCAGTTGTAGGTATGTGGCTTTATTTCTGGGTTATCTAATTAATGTGTTGCATTGGTCTATGTATCTGCGGTTGTGCCAGTATCATGCTGTTTTCAATACTGTAGCCTTGTTGTGTAGTTTGAAATCAGGTAGTGTGATGCCTCTCACTCTGTCCCTTTTGCTTAGGATTGATTTGGCTATTTGGGCTCCACTGCAATATTTACCCATGTAACAAACCTACAGGTGTACCCTGAACCTAAAATGAAAGTTGAAAAAAATAATAATAAAGTTTTTAACTAAATATAAAATTATGTTTTAAAAAATCACATAATTAGTAAACGGTACATTCAGAACTTGAACACTAATCTGACATTAAATCTTGCACTTATAGCCATTATACCATATTACTTTCCTTTTACACTATACTGTCTTCACTCAATATGTAATTATTTTGGAAATTAAGTACACTAAAATTCCCATAAACACTGACATTTTTAGAATATTTGTATGTTTGCTCACATTTCACCATTTTTTGAAGTTCACACATGTACATGCTCATCAACTTATGTTTCAGCTTCCCTGAAGGAAGATTTAAGAAGAAAAACACTGTCCAAAATATATCAATACAAAAGATTGTTATAAAAAGTCAATGACTTATAATTGACAATGGGATAAATGGACAGATTCTAAGAATTTCAGACTATTAAATGAAATTAATATAGTCAGAAGACTAAAAACCAAATAAATATATAAAAGCAAAAAAGAATTCCATATTAATACATTTTCTAATTAAATTATCAAAGAAAATAGAGAATTTTGAAAGCAGCAAGATAAAGTAACTTGTTGCATACTAAGAGAACGTCCTCCATAAGACAATTGGGGGATGGCAGATTTCTGCAGAAACCTTGTAGGCCAACAGAGAGTGGGATGATATGTTCAGAGAGATGAAAAAATAAAATGCTAACAAAAATCAATGTATCTTGCACACCATCCCTCAATAATGAAAAGAAATACTTTCCCACACAAACAAAAGTTGAGTGAGTCTGTCAGCACCCTACCTCCATTATTATTATTTCCAAAGGGAAACCTTGAACTTTAAAAAATGGCACTAAAGAGCAGCATGAGAGCCTATGAATGTATAAAGCTCACTGATAAATGACTAATATGAAAAGTCCAGTACTAATATTATACTCAACGGAATCAACCCAAATGTCCATCTGTGACAGACTGGATTAAGAAAATGTGGCACATATACACCATGGAATACTATGCAGCCATAAAAAAGGATGAGTTTGCGTCCTTTGTAGGGACATGGATGCAGCTGGAAACCATCATTCTTAGCAAACTATCACAAGAACAGAAAACCAAACACCGCATGTTCTCACTCATAGGTGGGAACTGAACAATGAGATCACTTGGACTCAGGAAGGGGAACATCACACACCAGGGCCTATCATGGGGAGGGGGGAGGGGGGAGGGAATTGCATTGGGAGTTATACCTGATATAAATGATGAATTGATGGGTGCTGACTAGTTGATGGGTGCAGCACACCAATATGGCACAATTATACATATGTAACAAACCTGCACGTTATGCACATGTACCCTAGAACTTAAAGTATAAAAAATAAATAAATAAATAAAAAACTGAAAACTCTTCCTTTAAGATCAAGAACAAGATAAGGATTCTACTCTCACCACTTCTATTCAGTATAGTACTTGAAATCCTAACAAGAGCAATTAGGGAAGAAAAAGAGATAAAAAGATAAGAAAAGGATATAAAATATGAAGTGTTTTATGGAGGATTAAACACATAAAAAATGAAATAGTATCTTATACCTATTAGGATTATCATTATCAAAAATAAATAAACAAGAAATAAGAAGTGTTCAAAGGATATGGGGAAATTGGAACCCTTGTATACTGTTGGTGGCCATATAAAATGCTACGCCCACCATGAAGACACTGTGGAGGTTAGAACTACCATACGATTCGGTATTCTCACTTATGGGATCTCAATTCTTCAAAAAAAGAATTGATTTGCACTCCCATATGTTCATTGTAGCATTATTCACAATTGCCAAGATATGGAAGCTACTTAACTATTGATTTACATATGAATGAATAAGCAAACTATGTTATATACATATGATGGAATATTAGCCTCAAAAAAGAAAGAAAAAGGTCATACCCAACAGGTATGAACCTTGGGCTAGCACAGAAGAACAAACACTGTCTGATTTCACTTATATGAGATATCTAAAAAAGTCAACACATAGAAGCAGAAAGTAGAATGGTGGTTTGCTGGGACAGGGGCAGAGGGGAATAGGGAGTTTGTCATTTAAGGGCATAAAGTATCAGTTATGCAAGATGCAAATGTCTCGGAAATCTGCTGTTCAACATTATGCTTACAGTGAATACTAGACTGTACCTAAAAATTTGTTAAGTAGGTAAATCTCATGTTATGTATTTTTATCACAATATTTTAAAAATAAATAAGTGTTTTGAGAGCCCCTAGCTAAATTCAGATTTCAGTACCAGAGTGGTTAAAAACCCTGCCCTAAAAAGGAAAGGAATGGGAGCTGGATGTAGGGGTTTACAGTGCTCACACAACACTTTTCCTTCAGTGGATGGCCTGATGCCCAGTTGTTAGACCCGTGACCAGGGGAACCTTCACACAGGAAGCTTGTTTATACTGGCAGATGCCCTTGGGGCTCTTGTCTGACCCACATCCAGTTTATGTCTGCCTGACCGTTGCTCTGGCTCTGGTTGCCTGACATTGTGTTCTCACTGCAGACCTAGGGAAAACCCAGCCTGAAACAGCCCCTAATTTTTCAGACAGAAAGCATAAATTCAGTACACCGCCACAAGAGGAAACAAATTCAGAGACGTCTACTTACAGATCCTGGGAAAGGAGAGAATAATGAATTGGGAGGGCAGTGTTCTGTCCCCGGGTCAGATGAGGTGGAAATGAAGAAACTGGCAGAGAGACCAAAATCTCAGAAATCACCACTAAAGAACTTGTCCATGTAACCAAACACCACCTGCTCCCCAAAAGCTATTGAAATAACAATAATAATAGTAATAAAAGGAATACATGGCAACTAGCAGTTTATATAAGGAAATGAGGTGTGGGTCACTTCCTTAAAGTTTGCAGGCAAATGCCTGAATAGTTCATTCAAAGGAAGCAACAGGAAAACAGGGAACCCAGTCAGCTAGGCAGGAGAGATGCCTCTAAGTTATCTCTGGCATCTGGCTTGAGCCATTTGGAAGTGGTGTAAGAACTAGAAACTGTGTCAAGGGTGACTAAGCCATGCTGTGGTGTGAGAAAGTTAAACTTGTAATCAAAATGAATGATGAGACAACATAAAATCGTAAGAATTTCCTCCAATAAGATACGTACGTATACTGAATACATAATAAAAGTTATTGACTCCTTTCTATGCTAATAAACAAAACCATCATCAGGTTATATGCCATTAAACATAAGTAATATAAAGATAGGCTTCCTTGTTCCATTCTGGATTTACTACACAGGACCACCTACACAGTGAATGCTGTGGATATACAATCTGTCACTCAATAAGTCGTACATTTTAGTGACGTTTCTGATTGTAATGGAGGTAAATGGACATTTCAGCCCCTGAGGTACTCACTGGGAGTTTGACTAATATTTGTACATTTTTACTCTTAATTTTATGGTCCTCAGAATAGTGAATTGTCTTGCAGTGGTTTTTGTTGTCATGTGAGCAAATTGGCTTTAGAATACTAATAAAAGCAATTAGTTATAATAAATAAATAAATAAATAAATCCCAGGCCCTGTAGTTTAATCATCCATAAAACACTTGCTGTCTTCCAAAAAATTAATGACAATTATGACCATCATGATCTTACCATCATTTTATGGTAATTTAAAAATCAGCATATTGTGGTATCTTCAGTTCTCTTTGACGCTTATTTTAGCTTTGAGAGACAGAGCTTGGTGGTTGAAATGTGAGTTTGAGACTTGGTGTGCTTTTGCGGAGGAATATGGCAGCATTTTCAAATGGAACTTTCTTCCCACACCTTTGGTCATCATCTTTATAGGTAGTATAATACTTTTCTCTCATTTTTATCAAATAGAAGCTACCAAAGGTACCTTTGAAAACTCTTCAGAAATTATCCTGCTTCATAAGATGCAGTCTGTATCCCTTTCTGAACATATTTAAGCATCTAACTTCCAGCCTCTTGTCTAGTATTAATAACTTCTTCACAAAGAGTTCCATAATGTTATCATTGTCACTTAATAGGTTTTTTAAAATCACGTTGCAAGAAAATATTTCACGAAATAGACCCAGCCTTTATACTTTAATAATCCCTAGCTGCCTGGGCCAATATTATTCTCATTTGTAGGATGTAGGCTGCACAGATTATAATATGTGCCTTTCCTTTTTAATCACCACGGATTTGCAAACTTCATGGCCTATTTTGGCCTTAATCTCAACGTCCAGCATCTGGGGAACAATGTTGCAGACTCTCTTCTGTTGCAGACTCTCTTTGGTGGAGTCATCCTCTCGGCCAATTGTGTTGCACTTTGGGCACTGAAATACATGAACCGTCGAGCAAGCCAGATGCTTCTCATGTTCCTACTGGCAATCTGCCTTCTGGCCATCGTACTTGTGCCACAAGGTGAGAAAAGATCACAGGTGGAAGAAAGAATATGCCTTTCCCTCTTTTCTCAGGGATTGTACTGGTCACACCTATCTGAAGCCAAAAGGAAAGGGAGAATGGGGTTCTCAGGATTTCCTGACAACAATCTGGGGATCTGGGACAGAGTCTGCCACAAGTTGCTGGAAAACGAGTCACAGATGAGGAAAGGTTGGCTCTATTATATGGTTGTCCTCATCATATTCAAGAAATACTAAGAAACTGAAGCCATTTATTTCTGACGGTTTCTCTACAACAGCAATCACTTACTTACTCTTTGGCCGATCAAACTTTAAATGAGTATAAGGTATAGGCTTTGTCATTGTTTCCCAACATGAGGACATAATACTGCTACTTCCTCTGTCCGGGCTTTTTCTTATTACTACAGCTTTAGTGACAAAGTACTCCCTAATTCCCATGTATCTACTTGTGGGCCTTGTATTAGGTCACCTGAACTACAATCCTGGTTTAGGGGAGTCATCTTGACTTCAAGGGAACAAAAGTGCCCCATCTTTATGTAAAGAACTGTACAGTAGAAATGAAGAAACTGTCAGTTAATAGCCTCTTGTAGATTCTATTTTAAGAAATTAACTGATCATATGTAATAAGTAAGGGAACCCAGGTGGCCACCAGTCTTCACCTAACTCTTAGTGTAGTAATGTATTTAACAGGATCCCAGATTGGTGTGCTCCGCTCCCCTTCTTGAATGCCAGCAATGATCCAAGTGTGCTACAAAGCAACAGAACCCTCCAGTGTCCTGAGGCTATTACAGGATTTCTTCAGCTGGATAGAAACAAGACTCTGAAACTTCCCTTCAGTGCTTTCTAAAGTCTGACTTTTTTTCCTCTTTTCGAGGTCCTTATTCCTGATCCTTAAAACATTGATACTGTCTAGCTTCTCTCCTAACGTAGAACTCCTGATCTTTTATGACTGTCTTCTGCAACCCTAGCCCCATGTGAATACTGTGTATGTACCTAGGTTTTAAAGTCCAGGAGAACATGGATGGGTCTTACACTCCCAAGTATTGCACACATGACAGTTCTACCAGGCAGGCAGAGGAGTCCCTGGACAGAATAAATGAAAAAACATTCAGCTCAACTTACATGCCTCTCTCTTGCTATGGCGTATCTCTGATATATAGTGAGAAGTGAAGTAATAGCTCAGATCCTTTTTATTCACTGTTTAAGCCTCAAGGGGAAGATAAATCACGTTTCTCAGCTATCAGCACATTCTTTGCCTCTATGCAGTTTCCCTGCAGTACATTTTAACCTTGCAAACACCTCCAATACAGTCCTTTTCACTTCTAGCTTGGGGGATGCTGATTCCTTCAGCTCAAATTTCCTAAGACCTTGTGTTCTTCCTTTCTCCAGAAATGCAGATGCTGCGTGAGGTTTTGGCAACACTGGGTTTAGGAGCGTCTTCTCTTGCCAATACCCTTGCTTTTGCCCATGGAAATGAAGTAATTCCCACCATAATCAGGTACAAAACCTTATGTATGCCCTGTCAGGTTCAAAATGGACCTTTCTCAGATAATTGACACTTTTTGTGGGAAGAAATCTAAGACTGGTTAGTTAAGAAAGTAAATTGTAACAGTCATAAACACAAATAATTATAGACCAACTTTATCTCAAGCTGACTTTTCGCCACTGTGTTAAGTCCTTTGATGTATTAGAGCATCCCACACAACCTTCTGAGCCACCTGAGAGGTCGGTGCTAAGGATAGCAGTATTTCCTAAATGATGAAAATGCATCTAATGCACTTGTGACCTGAAAATTTAATTGCTAGCAAATAAAAGTGAAAATTTCAAACACAGGAGTATTTCATCACCTCTGTGTGTCTAAATGTTTCCCCGTAATTAGAGCAAAATGATAATCCACAAATTGCCTGTGTGAATTTTTAACAGATATTCTTGTATTGCTGTTTCCACTCAAAGGGCAAGAGCTATGGGAATCAATGCAACCTTTGCTAATATTGCAGGAGCCCTGGCTCCCCTCATGATCATCCTAAGTGTATATTCTCCACCCCTGCCCTGGATCATCTATGGAGTCTTCCCCTTCATCTCTGGCTTTGCTTTCCTCCTCCTTCCTGAAACCAGGAACAAGCCTCTGTTTGACACCATCCAGGATGAGAAAAATGAGTGAGTAAATAGCCCAGTTGCCCCTCAGAGGATCTGTGTGCTATTGGTCTGTGCGGAGGAAGGCAAAATACCATTTAGGGCCACTGTCCTCCCAAAAGGCATAGACTGAGGATTTTCCCATGTAATCAGTGCCTTAGGTCTAGGTACAGCCTCATGCCTTCCCACAGTGACCTCAGACATCCCCTGAGGCTCTCCAGATCACACAGACCAGCTCTGCCCAGCTTGTCAAAGGTTTGTAGTGAAGCAACCAAAATTAGGTCTCCTCTTCCCTCCCTGCCCTAGTGTGATATGCACACTCTTGAAGGTATTTTACAAACATGCAGAGATCCAAACGCCAGATTTTCATCCCTGGGGAACCCGCAAGCCAATGGATGTCTATAGCTGTCTGAGACTGCCGGTGCTTACAGGCCTGACTACTAGGCCACTGAAGAGTCTGCGGATGCGGGGATAGCCAATCTTTTGGCTTCCCTGGGCTACAATGGAATAAGAATTGTCTTGGGCCACACGTGAAATACACTAACACTAATAGTATCTGATGAGTTAAAAAAAATCACAAAAATATCTCATAATGTTTTAAGAAAGTTTACGAATTTGTATTGGGCCACATTCGAAGCCATCCTGGGCCACAAGCAGCCTGTGGGCCATGGGCTGGACAAGCTTGTACCAGGTGTCCAAGGATGACAAGTAGAAGGTATCTAAGCTGCCTTCCCAGATCCTAATCTGGGAGCTTCATCTTTTACTTCACAAGGTTCACTCAGTCCCTTGGGGACAGAGATATGGTTTTTACCAAAGCTAATGGACAAAGAATCAACATGCCCTAAAGAATGCAGGACTTATATGCTTAGTCCATGTCTTTTCATTTTTGTGATTTTTTTGTTTGTTGGTTTCTTTGTGTTTGTTCCAGGAGAAAAGACTCCAGAGAACCAAAGCAGGAGGGTCCCAGCATGAAAGTAACACAGTTTTAAGGAATTCCAGGAGCTGACTGCTCATCAACGAGCCAGATGAAGGGAACAATCAGGACTGTTCCTAGACACTAGCAAAATCTAGAAAATAAATAACAAGGCTGGGCGCGGTGGCTCACACCTGTAATTCCAGCACTTTGGGAGGCCAAGGCGGGCAGATCACAAGGTCAGGAGATCGAGACCACCCTGGACAACATGGTGAAACCCCGTCTCTACTAAAATAAAATACAAAACTTAGCTGGGCATAGTGGCACATGCCTTTAATTCCAGCTACTTGGGAGACTGAGGCAGGAGAATCACTTGAACCCGGGAGGCGGAAATTGCAATGAGCCAAGATCGGGCCACTGCACTCCAGCCTAGTGACACAGCGAGATGCTGTCTCAAAAAGAAAGAAAGAAAGAAAGAAAGAGAAATTAAAATAAATAACAAGATATAGTGAATAAGTAGATTCACTTCACAATTGTGGTACTAAATAACTAAATATAAGCTATCTACAAATAATCATAGGAAAAGTTTGAAGAAAATTACATAACACTTTAAAATAAATCATAGTAGACTATATAGTTGCAGGTCCCTAGCAAGTTTCTGGATAGGAAGATTGAATAATATTAAACACAATGTTTCTTCTTCAATTATTTGATAGAGTAACTGGTGGGATAATTACAATGAAAAATCTGATGTTTTACAAAAACTTGAAAAATAAATTCAACTTTACCTAGGAATTAATAGTAGACATTTGGTTCAGAAAAAGGAAGATCAGGGAGTGAAAATGTGACTGTCAGGTAAGTGGGGTAGATACACGAGCTTTATCGCAAGCTGTAATATTCATAACATTGTTAGAAGATGCATTTACAAAACAAAGAAATTCAAAAGTAGACTTTAGTATGTATACCATTTAATGTGTAACAATTTCAGCATTGTGCATTCTTAGAGGAAACACCAAATTATGGAATAAATAGCATTAGCCCACGAATCGGAAATAAATGACTAACAATTCAACTTTATATCCTGCATTAGTCAGGGTTCTCTAAAGGAACAGAATAATAGGATATATGTATACATGAAAGTGAGTTTATTAGGAGAATTGACTCACATAATCACAGGATGAAGTCCCACACTAGGCCATGTGCAAGCTGAGGAGCCAAGAAGCCAGTGCGAGTCCCAAAACCCCAAAAGTAGGGAAGCCGACCATGCAGGCTTCAGTCTGTGGCCAAAAGCCTGAGAACCCCAGACAAATCACTGGCGTAAGTCCAAGAGTTCAAAAGCTGAAGAGCTTGAAGTCGGATGTTTGAGGGCAGGAGGTATCCAGCATGGGAGAAAGATGAAGGCCAGAAGACTCAGCAAGTCTGCCCTTTCTGTTTTCTTCTGCCTGCTTTATTCTAGCTGTACTGGCAGCTGATAAGATGGTGTCCACCCAGACTAAGGGTGGGTCTGCCTCTCCCAGTCCACTGACTCAAATGTTAATCTCCCTTGGCAACACCCTCACAGACACACCCAGGAACTATACTTTGCATCCTTCAATCCAATCAAGTTGACACTCAATATTAACCATCACATTTCCTAAACCAATATGCCAATTATTGATTATGATTATGACAATCATTTCACATTGTATACATACATGTATCATCACACTGTACATCTCAAATATATGCAAGTTTTATTTGTCAATCATACTTCAATATAGCTGAGAATAAGTTAAATGGAACAAATAAACCATGCTTTCAAAGGAGACTTGGCTACCAAAATTCGAAGAGGAAAAAAATGTTCTGAATAGGAAAGCAAATTCCAAATAAACATATGTATACTTGACCAACTACTCATTTAAGCCTTCTGTGAAGAAAACCCAAGAAATTATGGGAAAAATCTATAAAAATATACAACAAAATGATTAAAAACATTAAATTTTCATAGTAGACCTCAAAGTTATTTAACTTTCTTCTTTGTAAGTGTATTCTAAGTTGAAACAAGGAATATGCAACAGCTTAAAATTTTATAAATTATATCATTTTTTCACAGAATTAGGAAAAACAATTTTAAAAATCACATGGAACCAAAAAAAGAGCCTGCATAGCCAAAGCAATACTAAGCAAAAGAAATAAATTGGAGGCATCACATTTTCCAACTTCAAATTATATCACAAGGCTATCGTAACCAAAACAGCATGGTACTGGTATAAAAGTAGACACATAGACCAAAGGAACAGAATAGAGAACCCAGAAATAGAGCCCTATACTTACAACCAACCTATCTTCAACAAAGCATACAAAAACATAAATTGGGGAAAGAACATCCTATTCAATAAATGGTGAAGGGAAAACTGGATAGCCACATATAGAAGAATTAAACTGAATCCCTATCTCTTGCCATCTACAAAAATCAACTCAAGATGGATCAGAGACTTAAATTTAAGTCCTAAAAATTCTAGAAGAAAATCTGGCAAAAACATTTGTGGACATTGGTCTAGGCAAAGAATTTATGTCTGAGACCCCAAAAGCAAATGCAACAAAAGCAAAAATAAATAAATAGAATCTAATTAAATTAAAAAAAGATTCTTCACAGCAAAAGAAATAATCAGAAGAGTAAACAGACAATCCACAGTGTAGGAGAAAATATTCACAAATCATGCATCTTACAAAGGACTAATATCCAGAATCTACAAGGAACTCAAATCAGCAAGAAAAAAACAATCTCCTCCAAAAGTGGGTAAAGGACATGAATAGACAATTCTCAAAAGAAGATATACAAACAGCCAAAAAAATATGAAAAAATGCTTAAGTGCAAGAAGGGCCATGATTAAAATGTCAAAAAAAAAACAATAGATGTTGGCATGTGTGTGTTGAAAAGGGAATGCTTAGACACTGTTGGTGGGAATGCAAATTAGTACAACCTCTCTGGAAAACAGTATGAAGATTTTTCAAAGAATTAAGAGTAGTAGAGAAAATAGTGGATGTACCATTCAATCCTGCAATCCCCCTGCTGGGTATCTACCTGTATTAGTCTGTTCTCACACTGCTATAAATAACTGCCCGAGACTGAATAATTTATAAAGGAAAGAGGTTTAATTGACTCACAGTTCTGCATGACTAGGGAGGCCTCAGGAAACTTACAATCATGGCAGAAGGGGAACCAAATACTTCCTTGTTTACATGATGGCAGGAAGGAGAAGAATGAGTGCTGAGCAAAGGAGGACGCCCCTTATGAAATCATCAGATCTCATGAGAACTTACTCACTATCATGGAAACCGCAGCATGGGGGTAACTGCCCCCACGATTCAGTTACCTCCTACCGGCTTCCTCCCATGACACGTGGGGATTATGGGAACTACAATTCAAGATGAGATTTGGGTGGGGACACAGCCAAACCATATCACTAACCAAAGGAAAAGAAGTCATTATATCAAAAAGATACCTGCATGCATGTTTATTGCAGCCCAATTCACGATTGCAAAAATATGGAACCAACCTAAGTGCCCAGCCACCAATCAGTGGATAAATAAAATGTGGTACGTATACATCATGGAATACTACTCGGCCATAAAAAGAAACAAAATAATGTCTTTTGCAGCAACTTAAATTGGCTGGAGGTCATTATTTCTAAGTGAAGTAACTCAGGAATGGAAAATCAAAGATTGTACATTCTCACCTATAAGTGGGAGCTAAGTTACAGGTATACAAAAGCATATGGAGTGGTATAATGGACATTAGATACTCAGAAGGGGAGGGGAAGAAGGTTGAGGGGGAAAAAACCTACATATTGGGTGCAACATACACTACTTAGGTGATGGATGCACTAAAATCTCCAACTTTACCAGTATACAATTCATCCATATGACCAAAAACCACTTGTACCCCAAAAGCTATTGAAATAAAAAATGTCCATATATTTAAAATTCAGATGACATCCACTCAGAAAAAAAATTATAAATTATTATTATATTTTAAATTATAAAAGATAAATTTTAGAATGCATATTTAGATTTCTTATGCCTATGAAAAAAGAATACATGATTCAATATACCATTGGGGAATGCCAAGAACATATAATTTTCAAAGGACTAAAGTCACATGACTAAACATTTATGTTTGTAAATTGATGTGTGTAAACCCATTGGAAATAGAATAGCATAAAAGGTCCAGAAATAAATCCAAGCATATACAGCCAACTAATTTTGGACAGGGACACCAGAAAGACACAATGGAAAAAGGGTAGCCTCTTCAATAAGTGGTGCTAGAAAAAACTGTATTTCCACACGTAAAGGAATAAAATTGAATCCTTACCTTACACCATACACAAAAATCAACTTAAAATGAATAAAAGACCCACATGTAAGACCATAAAACTCTTGGAATAAAACATAGGAGAAAGAAGAAAACACAGTTCCTTGACATTGGCCTTGGCAACAATTCCATTCCTTGGATAATACACTAAAAGGTCATGCTACAAAAACAAATATAAATAGATGGGACTACATTAAGCCAAAATGTTTCTGCACAGCAAAGGAAACAACAAAATGAAAAGGCAACCTATGGATTGGAAATACTTGCAAACTATATATCTGATAAGAGGTTAATATCCAAAATTTATGTAAAAATTCATACAACTCATTAGTAAGAAAACATATAATTCAATCATAAATGGACAAAATGCCCAAATAGATATTTCTCCAAAGATGACATAAAAATGGCCAACAAGTATAAGACAAGGTGCTCAACATCACTATTCATGAGGACAGAATAATGCAAATCAAAACTACTATGAAGTATCACCTTATATTCCTTAAAATAGTTATTATTTAAAAGATGAGTTAACAAATGTCGTCAAGAGTGTGTACTTAGGCACTGTTGGTGGAATGTAAATTGCTGCAGCCATTAGGGAAAACACTATAATGGTACCATGTAAGAAAACTTCACAAGTATCCCCTGAACCTAAAATAAAAATTAAAAAGAAAAGGTTCCGGCCGGGCGCGGTGGCTCAAGCCTGTAATCCCAGCACTTTGGGAGGCCGAGATGGGCGGATCATGAGGTCAGGAGATCGAGACCATCCTGGCTAACACGGTGAAACCCCGTCTCTACTAAAAAATACAAAAAACTAGCCGGGCATGGTGTCGGGCGCCCGTAGTCCCAGCTACTCCGGAGGCTGAGGCAGGAGAATGGCGTGAACCCGGGAGGCGGAGCTTGCAGTGAGCTGAGATCCGGCCACTGCACTCCAGTCTGGGCGAGAGAGCAAGACTCCGTCTCAAAAAAAAAAAAAAAAAAAAGAAAAGGTTCCACCCCAAAATTAAAGATAGAACTACCATTTGATCCAGCAATCCCCTCTTCTGGGTATGTACCCAAAAGAAATGAAAGTACCACCTTGTAAAAACATCTGCGCTCCCATGTTCATTGAAGCATTATACACAATTACCAAGATACAGAAACAATCTAGGTGTCCATCAACAGATACATGAAAAAAGAAACTGTAATGTGTACACACATACACACATGAGTAATATTCAGCCTTTAAAATGGAGATATTCAGTTGCACCCTAAATCTCAGCATCACACAATATATCCAGGTAACAAATCTGCCCATGTGCCCCCTAAATCTAAAATAAAAGTTGAAATTATAAAAATAGAAAAATAAAAATAAAAGGAGAGTCTGCCATTTGCCACTATATGGATGTACCTGGAAAACATTATGCTAAATAAAATAAGCCAGATACAAAAAGGAAAACATTGCATGACCTCACTTATATGTGGGAAAAAAGGTCAAATAAATAGAGATAGAGAACAAAACAGCAGTTACCAGAGACAAGGTGAGAAGGAGGAAATGGGGAGATGTAGGTCAAAGTGTACAAAGTACAAGATACATAGGATAAACAAGGCTAAAGAGCTAAGGTACAACATGAAGACTATAGTTGCTAACATAGAATTCAGAAGTTTTGCTAAATGACTAGATTGTAGGTGTTCTTGCCACAGAGTGAAAAATAAGTTAACTATATGAGTTGATAGATATGTTAATTTGCTTCACCATGGTAACAATTTTATATATATACACACACACACATACATATAACTCATAGCATTATGTTGTATACCTTAAATATACATAATTAAATTTATTTTAAAAAGAAGAGAAAACTCATAACATGAAAAAAATTATTAATTCATCATGTAATAGCAACTAAGCAGTATGCTAGAAGCTCTGAATGCACAGAAGAAATGAAAAAAAGACATCACACAGATTTAATAGATAAGAGTATTTGTCTGCAAATACAGATGTAACATCGCATTTTATTTGCTACCAGTAACAAAATTTCAATTTAAATTCCACTTTGCCTCTGGGTCGGCAAAAAAAAAAAAAAAAAAAAGCAAGTAAGTTATTTTGAGGAATTATTTCCACAAATCTTTCACATCAAAGCTCTCTAGACTCCACAGGCACATGCAGAGTGTGTCAAGAAATAAAGTAGTAATGATGGAAGATTGCACTGGTTATCAGTTATCCGCTTAGAGGTTATCATGTAACTACTGAGTCTGCACACACTCAGTGCTGCAACTCTACCATTCCCGTCACAATGAGGCTTTGAAATGGGGATTCTGGTGTGGCCACTTACCTCCATTTGCAACCACGCTATTAGGAGTTCTCTGATTCCATGGGGTATCCTAAAGGTGAGTACTGGGTTCTGGTTCCCCCAAGACCCACAGTCACTCCTCCACCCTCACCCCTCCCTAATACTCAACTTATTTTGATAAACTCTTTAGCTCTTGCACAGACCCTCTAGTTATATTGTCAATTTAGCTTTTGAAGAAAATTGTCTTTAAGACTTCTTTTGCTTGTCAGCTTCAAAACACCTTCCCAGGGATCAAAAAGTAAAGACATGACAACCCGCAGGAATGTGGGAAAGAGGATATTCCAGGAAATCCTCCATAATGGATATCATGAGTTTATCCAGTCTTACTCTTGTGCCTAATGAAATGTTTCATAGCCCATTATGATGAAGACTACATGGCATCTGTTTCTATGCATCACCCCAAAAGATAGTGGTCCGTTCATAAAACAGGATGTTTCAAGGAAGAGAATTTCCCACAGGTCTTCATGAGTCTTTAAAACTACAGACCAGTGCTTGTGGCCCAACGAATAATATTTTTATTGGAGAAGTATAGTGAGCACAACTGTAGAAAAATCTACTACGGTGAGATGAGTGAACAGGCTTCCTTTCCATTTGACTTGGAGTAACAGAAGCATTCTTCAAAGACCTAGTTAATATTTTGCAGTGATTATCGTTTTGAAATAGGATTATCAGTGAACTCACTCTTTGTTGTCTAGTGTTTCTTGAATTGAATTTTGTAAAAAGAAAAAAAATAAATCAGAGAACTAAGGAATACATTTGAAATCATTGGGAAAATGCTGGAAATTAGGGTTAATTCTCACTCCTAATTGTGGCAAAGGAGCTTCTTCCTGGACATGGATACGCATAGCCCGTTATCCAAACCCTCCTGAGCCATGTAGCTACAGATATTTTTTGAAAGTCATGTGCTATAAATCATGATTCTAATAATTAGCTGGATGTAATACCATGGAATCCAGTCTTAATTTTGTAAAGAACAGTACCTAAAACAAGTGCAGCCAGAGAAACACAAAGACCGCAAGATCTAACTTACTTGTGGAATCCAAAAACGTCAAACTCAGAAGTGTGCTGCCAGCAAAGTGGCAGAATAAGAAGTCATCCACTTGTATCCCACCAAAACAGCAAGAATTCTGTACCCACCAACAGAGAAAAGCCTCTTTATAGGAGCTGGGGACTGAGGTTGAAGTTTGTGAAACCGCAGTGGAGCCCAAGACTTTGAAAGGTCATTTTAAGAGTACAGGCCCACACCCAGGTGACAGACCTGCCAATCATGCTCCCACAATGAAAGTTTGAAAGAGCCTCATTTCCCGAAGGGCTTAGCTATAGCCTTGTATGGCCTTGACCCTGGAACCAAAACTTATCTGCCAAAGCCTCCAGGAGGAATCACAATAGTGTCTTGGCAAAAAGGCTTGACTGCCCACCAACATTGGTCTCAGCAGCGGACTGGAGAGTTACCCTATAAAAGCTACAGTTCCCCTCAACTGTGGTCACAGCTTGACACTGCTTGCACAAGGCCTCAGAAAGAGCTCTCCCATGTGACACTAGGACAGGCTTGAAAGCCTCTGTCCCACAGCAGAGTCTAATTGGGCTCTATCTTTCAGCCCAGGCATTATCTTGCCCAAGCAGAGAATGACTGGGAGTCACCCATCTGAGCCTCCAAAACAGGCTAGGTTCCATCTCATTGCAGAGCCTGAAGGAGCCAATCTCAGCTCAAGCCCATTGGTGCCACAGCCAGGGAATTATCTGACCTGTACAAGGAACAGCGGGGAGACATGCCCATCTGAACAACCGGGACAGGCTTGCCAGCATCTGTTCCATAGCAGGTCCTCAAGGGGCCCAGTCTTAGACCCAGCCCCTCTTGCTGCAATGAGGAAATTATCCTAAAGGCACAGGGATCTGCTGGGAAACCCACCCCGTCTGAGCCTCTCTGACGGACTTATTAGACTCTGTCTCACAGAAATTCTTGAAGGGGCACAGTCTCAGCTTCAGCCTCTTACTGCCGTGGCCAGAAAACTACCCCACCTATGCAGGGAACTGCTGGGAAATGCACCTATCTGAAGTAACAGAACAGAGTTTGTAGCTTCCATCCCATAGCAGACCCCAAAAGGGTCAAATGTCAGCTCCAGCCCCTGTCACTGCAGTCAGGTAACTATCCAGAGATGTGCCCATCTGAGCCACCAGAAGAGGCTGGCCATCCTCTTTTCCACAGAAGATTCTAAAAGGGCCCAGTCTCAGTTCCAGCCCTTTTCTGCAGCAGCCTGGAACCTATCCTACCTGTGCAGCGAACTGCTGGGAGGTGCTCTAGTCCAAGACACCAGCACAGGCTTGCCATCCTCTGTCCTACAGGAGGACATGAAGAGGCCCTTAGTGCTGCGCTAGATCAAGCACGAATCTAGCGACCATGACAGACAGTATGCTCAGAATTGCTGGATAGACCTCGTGTACAAGAACTATCACAGAGAAATCCAGACTGTGAACGCTAAAATAAATACCTATTTCTTCAACGAATAGACATTGATGCACAACCACAAGGATCAAACACAATCAAAAAATGATGTCACCAAACAAACAAAACAACATACCAGTAATTAGCACGAAACAGATGGAGACATAAAATCCACCTAACAAGAAAATCAAGAGAACTATTTTAAGGCCACTAATCAACCAACCAAAAAGAGCATAGAGAAGACCCAAACAAAATCAGAAATGAAAAAGGAAACAACAACTGAGACCACAGAAATACAAAGAATCATTAGTGACTATTATGAACAACTATATGACAATTTGGAAACCTAAAAGTAATGGATAAATTACTGGACATATACAACCTACCAAGATTGAACCAAGAAAAAAAACATAAAACCTCAACGAATTAATAATGTGTAACAAGAGTAAGATCATAATAAAATTCTCCCTTCAAAGAAAATCCCAGGACCAGATAGATTCACTGGTGAATTCTACCAAACATCAAAAGAACAACAAATATGAATTGATTCTACTCAAATCCTTCCAAAAAATTAAACAGCAAGGAATACTTCCAAACTCATTCTATCATGCCAGCATTACCCTGACACCAAAAGTAGACAAGGACACATGAAAAAAGAAAACTAAAGGCCAGTATTATTGATTAACATATATGCAAAATCCTCAACAAAATACTAGCAAACAAAATTCATCAGCACATTAAAAGGTGATTCACCATGATCAAGTGGGATTCCTCCCAGGAATACAAGGATAGTTCAACACATGCAAATCAATAAACATGATACATCACATTAACAGAACCAAGAATTAAATAGATTTAAATAAATGATGAAAAAATATTTGATAAAATTCAACATCCTCTTATGATAAATATCCTCAACAAACTGCGTATAAAAGGAACATACCTCAAAGTAATAAAGGCCATATGTCACAAACCCACAGCTAACATCACACTGAACAGGGAAAAATGGAAAGCCTTTCTTCTCAGATCTTGAACAAAACAAGGTTGCCCACTTTTACCACGTTTATGCAACATAATATCGAAAGTCCCAGTCACAGCAATTAGGCAAGAAAAACAAATAAAGGGCATCCAAATTGGAAAGGAAGAAGTCAAATTCTCTTGTTTGCAGAAGACAATTTTTTTATGGGAGTTTAATCTTTTCACTGACAAGTAAGCTTTATTATGTGTCAAATCAACATTTTAGTTTTTTTATTGACACATTGTGACAATGTATGGAATGAGTAATAATCAAGCCAGGGTAATTTGGGATATCCATCACTATGCATGTATGCATGTTTATCATTTTTAGGTGTTGTTATCATTTCCAGTCTTCTCTTCTAGTTACTTTGCAATATACATAATAGTATTGCTGCATATGGTCATCCTAGTCTGCTATCAAACATTAGGATGATTTCTTCAATCTAACTGCATGTTTGTATCCATAAACAACCTCTCTTCACCTTCCTTTCCCAGTTCCTGATATCTATCCTATTCTTGATGTCCATGAGATCCAGTTTTTAGCTCCCACATTTGAGTGAGAACATGTGGCATTTATCTTTTTGTGCCTCCCTTATGTCACTTATCATAATGACACCCAGTTCCATCCATGTTGCTGGAAAAGGATTCCACTCTTTTTAATGGCTGAATAGTGTATGTGTATATGTGTGTATGGGTATGTGTGTGGATGTGGGTACGTATGGGTGTGGGTGTAGGTGTGTATCCAGAAAACAAATAGTGTGTATAAACATGTACATATGCATGCATGTGCACACGTGCGTGCACACACACACACACCATTTTTCTTTTCCAGTCAGCCATTCATGAACGCTTAGGTTGATTCCATATCTGTGCTATTGGGAATAGCATTGTGATAAACCTGTGAGTCAAAGGTATCCCTTTGAAACAATAATTTCTTTTCTTTTGGATGGATACCCTGTAGTGGGATTGCTGCATCATGTGGTAGTTCTAGTTTTAGTTTTTCTGAGAAATATCCATACTGTTTTCCATAATGGTTGCACTATTTTACATTCCCACCATGTCTAAGAGTACCCTTTTCTCTGCACCCTCACCAGCATCTGGGGGTGGGGGTGTGTGTGTGTGTATCTGTCTTTTTAATAATAAAAATTCTGTGGTGAGATAATATCTCATTGTGGTTTTGATTTACAATCCCTGATAATTAGTGTTGAGCATTTTTCATATACTATTGGTCATTTGTATGTCTTCTTTTGAAAAATATTGTCCATTTTTAGTGGGATTGTTTGGTTTTCTATAGTTGAATTATTATTCTTGTATAGAATACATATTAGTCCCCTTAGGATGAGCACTTTGCAAATGGCTTCTCCCATTCAAGTGACTTGCACTTCCCTTATAATAGGTGATGTTGAGCAGATTTTCATATACCTATTAGCCATTTGCACATCTTTTTTTAGGTAAGATTTTATTTATTATGATGGGTTTGCTTGACTGTTCATAAGTTCATTCCAGTCTGGAACACAGGAAAATAATTCTACCTGCATAGCTGCTGCACCATTCAGCCCATTTCTTTCCTTTGTTTTTAACTGGGTTAAGATAGAAAACCCTAGTTCACACTAACTAGTTGTTGTGAGTGGTAGTAATAGCAGGACACTCTTTTGACTTAATAATGGAAAGTCGTCCTTTACCTTAATCCAAAATGCTGATAAACTTAAGGTCTCATAATCATTCTTTAGTGTATATGAAGAACTAAGCTGCAATAATTCATTCTCTTCTTCAGGCACCAAGTTTAGCTCAATTATTGATTCAGGGTTTCGAAAAACAGATGGATCTTTTACCCAACAGTTTTCCCTTAATGTTTCAAATTTTTCTTCTGGAAAGAAATGGTTAAAAGTTTGAGATAGATCACTTCCAAGATGGCCGAATAGGAACAGCTTCAGTCTACAGCTCCCAGTGAGATCAATGCAGAAGACGGGTGATTTCTGCATTTCCAGCTGAGGTACCTGGTTCATCTCATTGGGACTGGTTGGACAGTAGGTGCAGCCCATAGATGGTGAGCCAAAGCAGGGCAGGGCATCACCTCACCCGGGAAGTGCAAGGGGTTGGAGGATTTCCCTTTCCTAGTCAAGGGAAGCCGTGAGTGACTGTACCTAGAGGAATGGTACACTTCTGCCCAAATACTGCACTTTTCCCAGGGTCATTGCAACCAGCAGACCAGGAGATTCCCTCCCGAGGCTGACTAGGCAGGTCCCATGCCCACGGAGCCTTGCTTGCTGCTAGCGCAGCAGTCTGAGATCAGCCTGGGATGCTGGAGCTTGGTGGGGAGAGGGGCATCCACCACTGCTGAGGCTTGAGTAGACGGTTCTATGCTCACACGTGTAAACAAAGTGGCAGGGAAGTTCAAACTGGGCAGAGCCCACCGCAGCTCAGCAAGGCCTACTGCCTCTCTATATTCTGCCTCTGGGGGCAGGGCATAGCTGAACAAAAGGCAGGAGACAGCTTCTGCAGATTTAAACCTCCCTGCCTGACAGCTCTGAAGAGAGCAGTGGTTCTTCCAGCACAGTGTTCGAGCTCCAATAACAGACAGACTGCCTACTCACGTGGGTCCCTGACCCCTGTGATTCCTGATGGGGAGACACCTCCCAGTAGGGGCCGACAGACGTCTCATACAGATGGGTGCCCCTCTGGGACAAAACTTCCAGAGGAAGGATCAGGCAGAAATATTTGCTGTTCCGCAGCCTCTGCTGGTAATACCCAGGCTAACAGGGTCTGGAGTGGACCTCCAGCAAACTCCAACAGACCTGCAGCTGAGGGGCCTAACCGTTAGAAGGAAAGCTAACAAACAGAAAGGAATAGCATCAACATCAACAAAAAGGACGTCCACACCAAAACCCCATTCCTTGGTCACCAACATCAAAGACCAAAGATCGATAAAACCACAAAAATGGGGAGAAACCAGAGCAGAAAGGCTGAAAATTCCAAAAACCAGAACACCTCTTCTCCTCCAAAGGAACACAACTACTCGCCAGCAAGGGAACAAAACTGGATGGAGAATAAGTTTGACAAGTTGACAGAGATAGGCATCAGAAGGTTGGTAATAACAAACTTCTCTGAGCTAAAGGAGCATGTTATAACCCATTGCAAGGAAACTAAACCTTGAAAAAAGTTTAGACGAATGGCTAATTAGAATAACCAGTGTAGAGAAGAGCTTAAATGACCTGATGGAGCTGAAAACCACAGTATGAGACCTTCCTGAAGCATACACAAGCTTCAACAGCCGATTCCATCAAGTGGAAGAAAGGATATCAGTGATTGAAGATCAAATTAATGAAATAAAGTGAGAAGACAAGATTAGAGAAAAAAGGGTGAAAAGAAACAAACAAAGCCTCCAAGAAACATGAGACTATATGAAAAGACCAAATCTGTGTTTGATTGGTGTACCTAAAAGTGACAGGGAGAATGGAACCAAGTTAGAAAACACTCTTTAGGATATTATCCAGGAGAACTTCCCCAACCTAGCAAGGCAAGCCAACATTCAAATTCAGGAAGTACAGAGAACACCACAAAGACACTCCTCTAGAGCACCCCCAAGACACATACTCATCAGATTCACCAAGGTTGAAATGAAGGAAAAAAATGTTAAGTGCAGCCAGAGAGAAAGGCCAGGTTACCCACAAAGGGAAGCCCATCAGACTAACAGTGGATCTCTCTGCAGAAACCCTACAAGCCAGAAGAGAGTGGGGGCCAATATTCAGCATTCCTAAAGAAAAGAATTTTCAACCCAGAATTTCATATCCAGCCAAACTAAGCTTCATAAGTGAAGAAGAAATAAAACTCTTTCCAGACAAGCAAATGCTGAGGGATTCTGTCACCATCAGGCATGCCTTAAAGAGTTCCTGAAGGAAGCACTAGATATGGAAAGGAAAAACTGGTACCAGCCACTGCAAAAACAAACCAAAATGTAAAGACCATCGACACTATGAAGAAACCGCATCAACTAATGGGGAAAATAACCAGCTAGCATCATAATGACAGGACCATATTCACATATAACAATATTAACATTAAATGTAAGTGGGCTAAATGCCCCAATTAATGGGCACAGATGGGCAAATTGGATAAAGAGTCAAGACCCATCAGTGTGCTGTATTCAGGAGACCCATCTCACATGTGAAGACACACATAGGCTCAAAATAAAGGGATGGAGAAATATTTACCAAGCCAATGGAAAGAAAAAAAGCAAGGTTTATAATCCTAGTCTCTGATAAAACAGATTTTAAACCAACAAAGATCAAAAAAGACAAAGAAGTGCATTAAATAATGGTAAAGGGGTAAAAGACAAAAAGAGCTAACTATCCTAAATATATATGCACCCAATACACGAGCACCCAGATTCATAAAGCAAGTTCTTAGAGACCTACAAAGAGACTTAGGCTCCCATATAATAATAGTGGGAGACTTTAACACCCGACTGTCAATATTAGACAGACCAATGAGACAGAAAATTAGCAAGGATATTCAGGACTTGAACTCAGCTCTGGACCAGGCAGACCTAATAGACATCTACAGAACTCTCCACCTCAAATCAAGAGAATATACATTCTTCTCAGCACCACATAGCACTCATTCTAAAATCAACCACATAATTGGAAATAAAACACTCCTCAGCAAATGCAAAAACAGAAATCATAACAAACAGTCTCTCAGACCACAGTGTAATCAAATTAGAACTCAGGATTAAGAAATTCACTCAAGGCCGGGCGCGGTGGCTCAAGCCTGTAATCCCAGCACTTTGGGAGGCCGAGACGGGCGGATCACAAGGTCAGGAGATCGAGACCATCCTGGCTAACCCGGTGAAACCCCGTCTCTACTAAAAAATACAAAAAACTAGCCGGGCGAGGTGGCGGGCACCTATAGTCCCAGCTACTCGGGAGGCTGAGGCAGGAGAATGGCGTGAACCCGAAAGGCAGAGCTTGAGGTGAGCTGAGATCCGGCCACTGCACTCCAGTTTGGGTGACAGAGCGAGACTCCGTCTCAAAAAAAGAAAAAAAAAAGAAATTCACTCAAAACCACACAACTACATGGAAACTGAACAACCTACTCCTGAATGACTACTGGGTAAATATCAAAAGTAAGGCAGAAATAAAAAAGTTATTTGAAATGAATGAGAACAAAGACACAACGTACGAGAATCTCTGGGACACAGCTAAAGCAGTATTAGAGGGAAATTTAGAGGGAAATTTATAGCACTTAATGCCCACAGGAGAGAGCAGGAAAGATCTAAAATCAACACCCTAATATCACAATTAGAAGAACTAGGGAGAAACAAGAGCAAACAAATTCAAAAGTTAGCAGAAGAGAAATAACTAAGATCAGAGAAGAGCAGAAGGAGATAGTGACACAAAAACCCCTTTAAAACATCAATGAATCTGGGAACTGGTTTTTTAAAAAAAAAAAGATTAACAAAATAGATAGACTGCTGGCCAAACTAATAAAGAAGAAAAGAGAGAAAAAATCAAACAGGCAAAATAAAAAATGATAAAGGGGAGATCACCACTGATCCCACAGAAATACAAACTACCATCAGAATACTATAAACACCTCATCTAGAATAATGAATAAATTCCTGGACTCATGTACCTCTTAAGACTAAATCAGGAAGAAGTTGAATCCCTGAATAGACAAATAACAAATTCTGAAATTGAGGCAGTAATTAATAGCCTACCAACCAAAAAAAGCCCAGGACCAGATGGATTCACACCCAAATTCCACCAGAGATACAAAGAGGAGCTGGTACCATTCCTTCTGAAACTATTCCAATCAATAGAAAAAGAAAAAATCCTCCTTAACTCATTTTATGAGGCGAGCATCATCCTGATTGCCAAAATGTAGCAGAGACACACACACAAAATAATTTCAGGCCAATATTCTTGAAGAACATCCATGTGAAAATCCTCAATAAAATACTGGGAAACAGCATCCAGCAGCACATTAAAAAGCTTATCCACGACGATCAAGTTGGCTTCATCCGTGGGGTGCAAGGCTGCTTCAACATACACAAATCAATAAATGTAATCCATCACATAAACAGAACCAATGACAAAAACCACATGATTATCTCAATAGATGCGGAAAAGGCCTTCAATAAAACTCAACACCCCTTCATGCTAAAAACACTCAATAAACTTGGTATTGATTAAACACATCTCAAAATAATAAGAGCTATTTATGACAAACCCACAGCCAATATCATATTGAATGGGCAAAAACTGGAAGCATTCCCTTTAAAAACTGGCACAAGTATGCCCTCTCTCACTACTCCTACTCAGCGTACTATTGGAAGTTCTGGCCAGGGGAATCAGGCAAGAGAAAGAAATAAATGGTATTCAAATAGGAAAAGAGGAAGTCAGATTGTCTCTGTTTGCAGATGACATTATTCTATATTTAGAAAACCCCATTGTCTCAGCCCGAAAAACTCCTTAAGCTGGAAAACAACTTCAGCAAAGTCTCAGGATACAAAATCAATGTGAAAAATCATGAGCATCCCTATACACCAATAATAGACAAGCAGAGAACCAAATCATGAGTGAACTCCCATTCACAATTGCTACAAAGAAAATAAAATACCTAGGAATACAACTTACAAGGGATATGAAGGACCTCTTCAAGAAGAACTACAAACCACTGCTCAAGGAAATAAGAGAGGACACAAATGAGAAAACATTCCATGCTCAGGGATAGGAAGAATCAATATTGTGAAAATGGCCATAATGCCCAAAGTAATCTATATATTCAATGCTATCCCCATCAAGCTACCACTGACTTTTTTCACAGAATTAGAAAAATACTACTTTAAAGTTCATGTGGTACCAAAAAAGAGCCCATATAGCCAAGACAATCCTAAACAAAAAGGACAAAGCTGGAGGCATCACGCTACCTGACTTCAAACTATACTACAAGACTAAAGTAACCAAAACAACATGGTACTGGTACCAAAACAGATATATAGACCAACGGAATAGAACAGAGGCCTCAGAAATAACACTACACATCTACAACCATCTGATCTTTGACAAACCTGACAGAAATAAGCAATGGGGAAAGCATTCCCTATTCAATAAATGGTGCTAGGAAAACTGTCTAGCCATATGCAGAAAACAGAAGCTGCACCCCTTCTTTACACCTTATACAAAAATGAGCTCAAGATGGATTAAAGATTTAAATGTAAGAACTAAAACCATAAAAAACCCTAGAAGAAAACCTAGGCAATACCATTCAGGACATAGGCATGGGCCAAGACTTCATGACTAAAACACCAAACGCAGTTGCAACAAAAGTCAGAATTGACAAATGGGATCCAATTAAACTAAGAGCTTCTGCACAGCAAAAGAAACGATCATCAGAGTGAACAGGGAACCTACACAATGGGAGAAAATTTTTGCAGTCTATCCATCTGACAAAGGGCTAATATCCAGAATCTACAAAGAACTTAAACAAATTTACAAGAAGAAAAAAACCTCATCAAAAAGTGGGCAAAGGATATGAACAGGCACTCCACAAAAGAAGACATTTATGTGGCCAACAAACATATGAAAAAAAGCTCATCATCACCAGTCATTAGAGAAATGCAAATCAAAACCACCATGAGATACCATCTCATGCCAATTAGAATGGTGATCGTTAAAATGTCAGGAAACAACAGATGCTGGCAAGAATGCGGAGAAATAGGAATGCTTTTACACTGTTGGTGGGAGTGTAAATTAGTTCAACCATTGTGGAAGACAGTGTGGCGATTCCTCAAGGATCTAGAACTAGAAATACCATTTGACCCAGCAATCCCATTACTGGTTATATACCCCAAGGATTATAAACCATTCTACTATAAAGACACATGTGCATGTATGTTTATTGCAGCACTATTCACAATAGCAAAGACTTGGAACCAACTCAAAGGCCCATCAATGATAGACTGGATAAAGAAAATGTGGCATATATACAGCATGGAATACTATGCAGTCATAAAAAAGAATGAGTTCATGTCCTTCTCAGGGACATGGATGAAGCTGGAAACCATCATTCTCAGCAAACTAACACAGGAACAGAAAACCAAATACTGCCTGTTTTCACTCATAAGTGGGAGCTGAATAATGAGAACGTATAGGCACAGGGAGGGGAAAATCACACACCAGGGCCTGTCAAGGGGTGGGGTACAAAGGGAGGAATAACATTAGGAGAAATACCTAATGTAGATGACGGGTTGATGTGTGCGCCAAACCACCATGGCACATGTATACGTATGTAACAAACCTGCATGTTCTGCACATGCACCCCAGAACTTAAAATATAATAAAAAATAAGTACGTAAATAAATAATTAATAAATAAATAAGAGTAAAGTATCCATTTGGTGGTGAAGTATAATGATCATAAGTAGAAAAATTCGATTGTGGGAAGGAAGGTGGTCCATTTTTCTTTCAGTCGCTAGTGGGCGGTAGAGGCCTTCTTCAGGCACCTAATTAATACTTTCATTCAGGTTATCATTCTGCATTAGGATGGCCAGTGACTTTTTTTTTCATTTACTGGTGCATTATAATATTTTTTTCAAATTAAATTTTATAAAAGAAAAAGAAACCAGTCTAAGAACTGATGATTATACTTTATATAAGAAGGGAAATATTTGTAATTATGTAAAATCCTGTCTCCCAATTGTATTAGAGCTCCTTCAGGACAGGCATACTCATAGCCCCTTGAAAGGAAGCTCTTTCAACAGTCCTCCTCTAAGCAACATAGCTATCAATAATTTTGGACAGGCATCTTATATAAAACAATACCTTATTAATTTATTGAATTAAGTTCCCTGGACCTGGTTCCTAGACCAAGGTAGTGCCTGAAACAAATTATTCATATGTCATCAGGTGATTTCCAGGACAAATTGGCATAAAAATCACTGTGGAAAGAGGTATCCAACTGTACTCCTTCAACTACTCTTGTGAAAATCCAGGCTCATTCTCAATCAGCATGCTTCTCAACATGTGAACTGGTCTATCTCCTATAACTTCCTGTTACATACATTCTGCCTAGAGTTACCCCTTCATCTATCACTTCCATTTATGAATCTTGTAATCTGAGTTGGGAACTGAAACATATGAAAGAGGTTCTAGATTCCTACTTTTACCACTACCAACTCAAGCATCTAATACAAGTCACATATTTGACAGCAGCAGTTGTAGAAACTAGTTGCCAATCTAAATTATGTCATTTGAAGGCACCAGGGACCTTCAATAGGCACATTCAGAGAGCCCCTGAATGGACTTGTACTTTCCACATTATAATCTGTAAAGGGAAATCAGTGAATGCCTTTTTAGCAAGAGATTCACATTTCTTTCATTTGTTCCTCTCCAGTTTTTACAATCCTCCAATTACTGACACTATTCCTCTCAAGTTTGTTCTCTGACATTTGTCCTTGGATTTGGCACTGGTATTCCATTAACAGGTACTAGGTCCAGGTGAAGATGAGACTGCTCACATGCACTTCCTTAAACATGGCTCTCAAGTACAGTTTCTCTCCATCTGTAAACCTGTGAACTAAACAGATAAGCTTTCTGTCGCCTACACAGTACTCAGACAGTGGAGTGATGAGCATAGTATAACCAACCCAGACATTTCTATTCAAAGAGATGTAATGCAAAGTGCAGAGAAGTCATTGATCCAGAACAGTTCTGAAACCCAGCTGGGCAAATGTTGCAGGTTCCATGACTAAGACCCATCCATTGCTTCCCCAAGAGTTGTTCTATATGACTCCTGGCTACATCCTCCAGGCTGTTTGTTCTGCCTTCTAAGTCATCTTTTCATTTTCATTAAAATTGACATATAGCTGAAAACATATAGTTTTCTCAGCCTGATTCTTATCAGTAGTGTTTGAGGGTCCAGTGGTCTATTTTCATTGTCTACTGTCCCTGTCCATTTCTGTCCAAACTGGCTGTGTTTCTCCTGATATAGTTCTATTAAAAATTAAAAATGTCCTGGGTCTCCTTTGAATCTTATTGGAGGGCCCACTCATTAAGTAAAAGACATCTAAAAATCTCCCCAAGTAAGCCCATCTCCTTATTATGCTTCTATCAGAAACAACGCCCTTAAGCTTCTTACAAGTGATGTTTTTATTGAAAGAATCTGTGGATCATAACATCAATATATGTAAGATAGCTTTGATGATTTGACAAAGGCTTTTTAAAAATTTGTGTGGGTACATAGTGGTGTATGTATTCATGGGGTGCATAAGATGTTTTGATACAGGCATGAAATGTATCATAATTACATCATGGAGAATGAGGTATTCATCCCCTCAAGCATTTATCCTTTGTGTTACAAGGAATTCAATTATACTCTTTTAGTTATTTTATGATGTACAATTAACTTATTATTGACAATAGTCATTCTGTTGGGCTATCAAATACTAGCTCTTATTCATTCATTCCATTTTTTGTTCTCATTAACTATTGCTACCTCCCCTCAACCCCAGTCCTCCCACTACATTTCCCAGCCTCTGGTAACCATCCTTCTGCTCTCTATCTCCATGAGTTCAATTGTTTTGAGTTTTAGATCTCACAAACAAGTGGGAATATGTGAGGCTTGTCTTGCTGTGGCTTATTTCACTCAGCATAATGACCTCCAGTTCCATTTAACGATGGATTTTTTTTAACATTCAACTCCCAACTTATTCATGTTTGACATTTCCTTCTTTTCTCTCTTTGCTTGTATTTTACTCTAAGCAGCAATATGAAACCAGGCTGTATTTTTAGCACTTTACCCAGAAATCTCCTTATCAACAACACCCAGTTCATTAGGCATGTTTTCTGCTTTCCACATACCATATGGAAGAATATTGCTAAACATCTGCCATTCATAACAAGAAGTCCTTTCCTCCAGTTTCCACATTTTTCATATTGCTTTAAGTCTTACTCACAACTGCCTAAAAATCACAAGCTTCTAAAAATATTTTCAAGACTGTTCAAGCTTTATATAACTTTCTCATCAAAATCTTTCTAGTTGCAGACCACTGCCCACTGCCAAAGCCACTTTCACATGTATAGGTATTATTAGGATAGCACTCTGCTCCCAGTATCAAAAGATATATGAATTACCTATCACTGCAAAACAAATCATCCCAATACCTAGCCACTTAAACAACAAACATTTACCTCACACAGTTTCTAAGGGTCTAGCATCCTAAAGCAACTTAGCCAGATACCTCTGGTTCAAGGTCTTTTATGATGTTGCAGTCAAGATGTCAGCAGGGGTTGAATTTGTGTAAAGGACTGAGTGGTGCTGGAGGATCTGCCTCAAGATGGCTCTCCCTCCAGCTGCTGTTGGAGGAAGGCCTCAGTTCCTTGACAAAAGGCCTCTCCTCAGGGAATGTCCTCATGGCATGGCATCTTGCTTGCCTAGGAGTAAATAACCCAAGAGGCAGAGCCACCATGCCTCCTTATGACTGTCTGCAAAGCCACACACCATCACTTCTGTTTTGTTCAGTTACTCAGAAGTGAGTCACCATGTCCAGCCCACACTCAAGTAGAAGAGAATTAAGCTCTGATTTTTAAAGACAGGATTATTAAACTATAAGTGCCTACATTTCTTTTCAAAACCACAAACTGCATCACTGTTCAACTTCTACCTTTGCCCAATCCTGTGTTCCTTATATGCTTACCAATGTTGGTTCTAAGAGTACGCCAAACAAAACCTTCCTGCATGTACATTTCTGCCTCAGACTCTTTCCCAGGGAACCAACCCAAAGAAACCTATGGCAATGGCTAACACAGCAACGCTTTGGGCAAAATAGATGGGCCACCAGCAAGAGTGCTACTGATATATACAATCAAAAGAAGTTAGGAAGGATAATCAACAATTTGAGGGCAGATTCCCCAATAAAAATATTATGATTTCTTTTTTAATTTCCACATCAGAGTAGCCTATCAGAACCCAAAACCAGCGGATGACGGAGAAGTTGTTTTCCTAGAAGGAAGACCTCTGAAACACCAGAGTAATTGCATATTTAAATGATTCCTGCAGACCTTCTCAAATGAATCTATGCCATTTACTTGCATGAACATGCACTGGAAACATTTTGAGGACTGCTGGGCACAGAGTTCATGGTGGCATAAATATTCAGGGACTCAAAGAGTCATCATTCTGCCATTTTAAAGCAGGAGTTTTGGGAGTGACATAATAGAGTATCACAAGCAAAGCCTGACTCACAGCAGATCCACAATCACAAAGGAGTTATTCCCCCATTCCTTCCTGAATAATGGGATTCACCATACTTGATGGCTTGCAGAACACCCACAGGTCCTTGACCTGTAGAATAAGAGCCCCCATGGTAGAAAAGGTCAAGTGGAAACAAGAAAACTGTATCTCACTCCCTCCCAAAATAGTAAATCAAAAATAACACTGTGTTCCTAGTGAATAACAACTTTTCTACCTTTAAAAGCTTAAAGTACGCAGGGGTTATAGTCTCCAGAATGTCTCCATCTATTTGTTTTCAGGGCCAGACTTAAGTCCATTTGAGTCTGGCCCTGAAAATAATTGACTGATGGTCTTACTCTGTTCAGTGTTGCTATAATAGAATACGTGAGGCTAAGTAATTTATAAAGAGAAGAGGTTTATTTAGCACCCAGTTAGGTGGGTTAGGAAGTTCAAGGGTCTTACCATGGCTTCTGGCAAGGGCTTTCATGCTGTGTCCTAATATGACAGAGAAGGACAAACAGGAAGTGGACATGTTTGAAGAAACAAAACCCAAGGGGCACCCTGACTTTGTAACAACTATCTCAGTTCCAGAGCTCCCCATAGCTCGGCCTTTGCTGTAATTGCATCACAGTTCAGCTTCTGCCTCTGCCCAATCCTGTTCCTCCACCTTCCCCAGTAAATTTCATGCCCACAGACCTCAGACTCAGAGTCTGTTTCACAGGGAGCCTGACCAGTAGATTCCATATAATGCTGGACTGAAATGAAACTATAAAAACTAAAAACCCCAAAACACGTTTTCTATAGAGAAGGGGAAGATCTGTTAACAGGTTCTACCCACGTGTCTCGCTACGAAACTTCTTTAAGGAATTCCAGCCGTGAATCTAGACAGAAGGACCTGCTGTTGTGAATTAGAGCATATTCTGGGTTCTGTTGGAAGAAAGAGTAAGGAACTAAGATTGTGAGATGTACCATGGTCTTGTGCTGTTTCCATCCACCTGGCGCCTTCACTTCCTTCACCACAATGTTCACATAGCTCTGGAGAACTGACCAATCACGTTATTTTGAAGCTTATGTCATGAAGCCCTAAATCCAGCTGTACTGTTTTCTATTCCAGGATTTGATAGTCCCTTAAACCAGGAAGTTCCTCACTTTGCTTAAGGTATTTTGTTTGCTGTCCCTTGCAACTAAGAGAGTCCTAACACAGGTCTACTTGTTAGCCCTGGGAATATCTAGTGAGATTAGACTAATGAAGCCTCTAACAGGTTCATTTCTCGTATTTGGAAATGGACAGATCACTAAAGCCACACACACCCTTTTCTTTCTTTACTTTTCTTAATATCATACATCTGCCAGGCTCCTTGTGTTAAGAGTCTGGGTGTATGTTCTTGACAGACAAGCCCTGATGAGCCTTGCCCACACCCCTTTCCGAGCCCAGCCTTGTAGAGCAGTAGTCCTAAGTGTGAGCCCCCAAAAGCCTGTTTAATCAATTATCTATAGGCAATTATCAGGTGCTGTTCTCCTGTTGCCCCGTGAAGTGACAGGACTTCGGGGAAGGTGCTCAGGGCTTCAGTGGACCCCTCTCCACAGGGTACAGAACAGAGTCCTTGGCATCTGCATTTGAGCAAGACACAGAAATTTCTTGCTATATTTCCCTCAGCTGAGATGGTGGTCAAGTTTGCTCCCACTACAGTTGTGTCAGACTGGGCTCCCCGAGACATTAAAGCTGCCCTCCTGATAGGTTTCACTATCCAGGCAGGTTCTGCCACAGCCACAAATTTGGCAGTCTCTGTGCCACATCAGTACCAAAAGACTGATTAGCACTAAGGAGTTTCTGAGGTTCCATAGCTTTCTATTTCCTCCCTGGACTGAATTCTCACCCCAACCCTCATAAAGAAGACACGCTTTCTTGCTTCCACTCTTGTAAGCAGATATTGAAGGTGGAGGAACAGGATTGGGCAGAGGCAGAAGCTGAACTGTGATGCAATTACAGCAAAGGCCGAGCTATGGGGAGCTCTGGAACTGAGATAGTTGTTACAAAGTCAGGGTGCCCCTTGGGTTTTGTTTCTTCAAACATGTCCACTTCCTGTTTGTCCTTCTCTGTCATATTAGGACACAGCATGAAAGCCCTTGCCAGAAGCCATAGTAAGGCCCTTGAACTTCCTAAACCACCTAACTGGGTGCTAAATAAACCTCTTCTCTTTATAAATTACTTAGCCTCATGTATTCTAATCAAAACTCAGTGTCTATATCCTGCAGAGAACTACTATCCCAAGGGTTCCAACAATAGATTTGTAAGTTTATCCTACTCACTGATATATGCGCTTACTTACCTGACATGGGATTGTATGCAATTGACTCTGCCCCTGCTAGAGAGCCCTGTGGATGGTACAGCCCTTTGCCACGGCCCAAATTGTCTCCATTGTGATGCATCCTTGGTCCTTAACTACCCATTTCCTCTATCTCTTGGTCCATTGTAAATCAGCTCTTTGTTTCAATTTCCTTATTCTACAAATATTCACTCAGTTAAAGCACCACCAAAGCTGGTTGAAGGGAGAGTCTGTCAAAGAGGGCCACAAAGTCTGCAATAGTAGAAATAATGGAGATGAACACATAGCCATGGAGTGAGTGAATATCCTCATTGAGTTGTTTCTAAAATGTGCAAAACAGTGCCTGGCACAGTGGGAACACTTGAATGTCACCATTGTTGTCATTATTTTATTCCTATTGACTCTTTGTTGGCAGAGCATGTCAATGAAGGCTTCCAATCTAACAGGTGCCTCTCCAGCTTTCTGCAGAAAGCTATGGAGCGATCAGAGCTAATCCATTTATTTTATCCTTTTTTCACATTGGACAGCTCAGTGATACCCTCAGGAAGGCGGGGTTCTGCTGCAAAAGAAAAGCGTAGCTCTGGAAAATCAGTGGAGGTTACAGTTCCTCATCTTTCCAACACAGAACCTACAGCCAACCCTGACCACAGCTCACAGTTTCAGGCAAAGCTGGGGGCAGCCACCTTTCATCAAGACAGAAAGACAAGAAACCCGGGGCCTCCACTTGTTTTCAAAAGCCCTTCTTTTTGAAGCAAAGCTTTTTGAAGTACCAAAAATCAATCATTTACAAAGCATCCCCCATATTTTTATAAACTCAGAAATGTTTTAACTTTGAAGTTGAAATTTAATATTTTTTAAACAAATGTAAAAATTGATCTTTTTATGTTTCACCTAGAAAACTAAATAATCTGACGTTGAAAACATTTACTACATGTTTTTGTTTTTATTTCAAGTTCTGGGATACATGTGCAGAACATGCAGGTTTGTTACATAGGTATACATGTGCCATGGTGGTTTGCTGCACCTATCAACCTGTCATCTAGGTTTTAAGCCCTGCCTGACTTAGGTATTTGTCCTAATGCTGTCCCTCCCCTTTCTGGCCACGCCCTGACAGGCTCTGGTGTATGATGTTCTCCTCCCTGTGTCCATGTGTTCTCATTGTTCATCTCCCACTTATGAGAACATGCAGTGTTTGGTTTTCTGTTCCTGTGTTAGTTTGCTGAGAATGATGGTGTCCAGCTTCATCCATGTCCCTGAGAAGGACATGAACTCATTCTTTTTTATGGCTGCATAGTATTCCATGGTGTGTATGTGCCACATTTTTCTTTATCCAGTCTAATATTGATGGGCATTTGGGTTGGTCCCAAGTCTTTGCTATTGTGAATAGTGCTGCAATAAACATACATGTGCATGTGTCTTTATAGTAGAATGATTTATAACCTTTTGGGTATATACTCAATAATGGGATTGCTAGGTCAAATGGTATTTCTGGTTCTAGATCCTTGAGGAATTGCCGCACTGTCTTCCACAGTGGTTGAACAAATTTACACCCCACCAACAGTGTAAAAGCAATCCTATTTCTCCGCATCCTCACCAGCATCTGTTGTTACCAGACTTTTTAATGACTACCATTCTAACTGGCATGAGATGGTATCTCATTGTGGTTTTGATTCGCATTTCTCTAGTGACCAGTGATGACTTTTTCATATGTTTATTGGCCGCATAAATGTCTTCTTTTGTGAAGTGTCTGTTCATATCCTTTGCCCACTTTTTGATGGAGTTGTTTTTTCCTGTAAATGTGTTTGAGTTCCTTGTGGATTTCGGATTGTCAGATGGATAGATTGAAAAATTTTCTCCCATTCTGAATGTAGGTTGCCTGTTCACTCTGATGATAGTTTCTTTTGCTGTGCAGAAGCTCTTTAGTTTAATTAGATCCCTTTTGTCAATTTTGGTTTTTGTTGCAATTGCTTTTGATATTTTAGTCATGAAGTCTTTGACCATGTCTATGTCCTGAATGGCATTGCCTAGGTTTTCTTCTAGGGTTTTTATGGTTTTAGGTTTTATGTTTAAGTCTTTAATCCATCTTGAGTTAATATTTGTATAAGGTGTAAGGAAGGCATCCAGTTTCAGTTTTTTGCATATGTCTAGCCAGTTTTCCCAGCACCATTTATTAAATAAGAAATCCTCTCCCCATTGCTTGTTTTTGTCAGGTTTTTTGAAGATCAGATGGTTGTTGATGTGTGAAGTTATTTCTGAGGCCTCTGTTCTGTTCCATTGGTCTATATATCTGTTTTGATACCAGTACCATACTGTTTTGGTTACTGTAGCCTTGTATTATAGTTTGAAGTCAGGTAGCATGATGCCTTCAGCTTTGTTCTTTTTGCTTAGGATTGTCATGGCTATACAACTTCTTTTTGGTTCCATATAAAATTTAAAATAGTTCTTTCTAATTCTGTGAAGAAAGTCAATGGTAGCATGATGGGAAAAGTGTTGAAATTACTATAAATTACTTTGGGCAGTATGGCTATTTTCATGATATTGATTCTTCCTATCCATGAGCAGGGAATGTTTTCCTATTTGTGTCCTCTCTTACTGAGCAGTGGTTTGTAGTTCTCCTTGAAGAGGTCCTTCACATCTCTTAGAAGTTGTATTCCTAGGTATTTTATTTTCTTTGTAGCAATTGTGAATGGGAGTTGACTGATGATTTGCCTCTCTGTTTGTATTTGTGTATAGGAATGCTTGTGATTTTCGCACATTGATTTTGCATCCTGAGACTTTGCTGAAGTTTCTTATCAGCTGAAGTAGTTTTGGGGCTAAGACAATGGGGTTTTCTAAATATACAATCATGTTATCTGCAAACAGAGACAACTTGACTTCTTCTCTTCCTGCTTAAATACCCTTTCTTTCCTTTTCTTGCTTCATTTCCCTGGCCAGAATTTCCAGTACTATGTTGAATAGGAGTGATGAGAAGAGGTATGTTTGTCTTGTGCCAGTTTTCAAAGGGAATGCTTCCAGCTTTTCACCATTCAGTACAATATTGGCTGTGGGTTTGTCATAAATAGGTCTTATTATTTTGAGCTACGTTCCATCAATACCTGGTTTATTGAGAGTTTTTAGCATGAAGTGGTGTTGAATTTTATCGAAAGCCTTTTCTGCATCTATTGAGATAATCATGTGGTGTTTTTAGTTGGTTCTGTTTATACGATGGATTACGTTTATTGATTTGTGTATGTTGAACCAGCCTTGCATCCCAGGGATGAAGTCAACTTGATCATGGTGAATAAGCATTTTTGATGTGCTGCTAGATTCGGTTTGCCAGTCTTTTATTGAGGATTTTTGCATCAATGTGCATCAGGGATATTGGCCTGAAATTTTTTTTGTTGTATCTCTGCCAGATTTTGGAATCAGGATGATGCTGGCCTCATAAAATGAGTTAGGGAGGAATCCCTCTTTTTCTATTGTTTAGAATGGATTCAGAAGGAATAGTACCAGCTCCTCTTTGTACCTCTGGTAGAATTCGGCTGTGAATCCATCTGGTCCTGAGATTTTTTTGGTTGATAGGCTATTAATTACTGCTTCAATTTCAGAACTTGTTATCAGTCTATTCAGGGACTCAACTTCTTGGTTTAGTCTTTGGAGGGTGTATGTGTCCAGGAATTTATCAATTTTTTCTAGATTTTCTAGTTTATTTGCATAAAGATGTTTATAGTTTCTCTGATGGTAGTTTGTATTTCTGTGGGACCAGTGGTGATATCCTCTGTATCATTTTTTATTGTGTCTATTTGATTATTCTCTCTTTTCTTCTTTATTAGTCTAGCTAGCAGTCTGTTTTATTAATTTTTTCAAAAAAAAAAAAAAACACCTCTGGATTCACTGATTATTTGAAGAGTTTTTTGTGTCTCTATCTCCTTCAGTTCCACTCTGATGTTAGTTTTTTCTTGTCTTCTGCTAGTTCGATCATCCCAGGGCAACATCCCAGGTCAATTCCTGCTGTGCTGGCAGCAGGAATTTCAAGCCAGTGATTCATAGCTTGCTGGGCTCCATGGAAGTGGGACCTGCTGAGTGAGGCTACTTGGCTCCCTGGCTTCAGCATCCTTTCCAGATAAGTGAACGGTTCTGACTCGCTGGGGTTCCAGGCACCATCAGGGTATGAAAAAAAAATCCTGCAGCTGGCTCGGTGTCTGCCTAAACAGCTGCCCAGTTTTGTGCTTGAAACCCAGGGCCTGGTGGTGTAGGCTCACCATGGAATCTCCTGGTCTGTGGATTGCAAAAGCTGTGGGAAAAGCGTAGTATCTGGGTTGGATAGCACAGTCCCTCATGGCTTCCCTTGGCTGGGAAAGGGAGGCCCCCCGCTCCTTGCACTTCCCGGGTAAGGTGATGCCCCACCTTGCTTCTGCTCACCTTCTGTGGGCTGCACCCACTGCCTAACCAGTCGCAGTGAGATGAACAGGGTATTTCAGTTGGAAATGCAGAAATCACCCGCATTCTGCATTGGTCTCACTGGGCGCTGCAGACTGGAGCTGTTCCTATTTGACCATCTTGCCAGAACCCCCAACAAGAATATTTTTAAAACAAAGTAAATCCCCCCATACTCCTGGAAAAAAAAAAAAAAAAAACACATTTGCTCTCTGCCAAGAAGCAGCAGCATGGGGTTCATAAATAGTTGGATTCCTAGTAAAGATTCTGCCCAGCTGAAAGCTGGCTTTGAAAATAATGTGACCAGAAACTTTGAGAGAACAGAACTTTAAGTAGCTCAGATAGCCTTCTTAGAGTTTGAATTCCCATTGATTGTTCTCCTAAAGTGTTAAGAAGTTTCTAGAGGAACAGTGTGGAGATCAAAATGTCCTATGATCACCAGAATGCTATGTATCCAGCCCCTATGCACCTTGTGCTGTGCCTGTCTATGTGTGTTATAAGGACCCAAGTCCTACAGAGTCAGGAATCACCCTTCCCTTTAAAATCTTCCTTCTTTGACAAAGTCCCCCTCCTGCATGACTGCAGGAAATCCAGTTCTTTCCCAAAGTATTCCGGAGAATACCAAAGGTAGCTTACATTTTCAACCAACATGGTGCCTCTCTAGTCTGCTTGTTTCCTATGGACCACCTCTGGTCCTGAGCCTCTTCTCTCCATAGCTACAAACTTTTTGGATACCACAAACCATACTCCTCCTTTTATTCTCTAAGAACAGCCAATAACAAAGCTTGAAGATAACAAAAGGGGAGCATAAGACAGTAACTTAAAACTGGGAACTAGAGAGTAGCTTCTTTCTACTCCCGTTGTCACCCAAGGCTCCCTTCTGGTTTTTCCCTGCTGCCTCTGCTCTGCTGCCCCCATGGTGGGATCCATTCCCCCTTTTTCAGTTGGCATCTCTGGCTGACATGTTCTCCACCCCTAGCCAGCAAAACCAGATTCCTTTATGGCCGTAAAAATCTCTGCAGAGGTGTTTATTTCCTGAAGTCATTCTTTCTATCATTAAGCAAAATAACTGGATTGTGCCAGCTCCTACTGGCTCATGTGTCACTAGTACTGGGCCTCCCTACCATTAAGGAACGCAGCACTTTCAAGTTCTCTGCTTCTCCATGTGACATGCCCAAGTGAACCAAGACCGCCACTGCCCCAATCACCCACCCACCGTTTGTGTGTTGTTGTGAGCATACAAACGAGTGACTCACGTCTAACTAATCTCAGAAACATTTGCATTCAGATTACTTTGCCTTAGAATTTTCTCCTCTCCACTCCATCAGGAGTGGGCATGTGCTTTATTATATCAACAAGACTAAGAAGCCTTACCCGAGTGGTCCCACTCAAAGAAGAGATTTCAGTTTCTACCTTAAAATGCAGAAGCCACTACAGATTAAAAGAGAAACACACGGCCGGGCGCGGTGGCTCAAGCCTGTAATCCCAGCACTTTGGGAGGCCGAGACGGGCGGATCACGAGTTCAGGAGATCGAGACCATCCTGGCTAACCCGGTGAAACCCCGTCTCTACTAAAAAATACAAAAAATTAGCCGGGCGAGGTGGCGGGCACCTGTAGTCCCAGCTACTCCGGAGGCTGAGGCAGGAGAATGGCGTAAACCCGGGAGGCGGAGCTTGCAGTGAGCTGAGATCGGGCCACTGCACTCCAGCCTGGGCAACAGAGCAAGACTCCATCTCAAAAAAAAAAAAAAAAGAGAAACACACACACTTTAAGAAACTCTCCCCTCCTCATCTTCAAAGTGTGGGGTAAGCATTCCAGATCTCTCAGCCTGATGGACAGCTTGGAAGTGGAAGGGACCAATGTCCAACAAGTGACCTTTGCCCCATGTCCATTGTGCCTTGTGTCTTCCCAGCTGACTCAGAATTCCTCACACCCAGCCCCCAGACTACTGCTCATGGGCTCAGGCAAAGGTGAGAGTAGCCAGGGTTTGGCACTTGGGAGACTCTCAAAAATATTTTTTGGACAAACAAGTGAATATGAGCCCTGAAACTTTCCAGAAGTCTCTGTCCCATTGGGTTCAAACCAGTAAAAAGGCAGAGAAGTGTCTTTCTGTCCCAAACATAAGCAAGAGATGGATGAGTCCTTTGTGTAAAAGTTACTAAACACTCCTTGGTGTGGAGGAGTTTTCTGTTAATCAAACAACATCCAGTTTGTTTTGATGAAAGATTAATATGGTCGATGAGTTCAAAGTCATCTTCCAATTAAAGCATTCACTAAAACATGGCTGGGTCAGTTTGCAGCTAAAAGGAATAAATACACTTTATAAAATACGAGTTCCCGCCGGGCGCGGTGGCTCAAGTCTGTAATCCCAGCACTTTGGGAGGCCGAGACGGGCGGATCACGAGGTCAGGAGATCGAGACCATCCTGGCTAACACGGTGAAACCCCGTCTCTACTAAAAATACAAAAACTAGCTGGGCGAGGTGGCGGGCGCCTGTAGTCTCAGCTACTCGGGAGGCTGAGGCAGGAGAATGGCGTAAACCCCGGGGGCGGAGCTTGCAGTGAGCTGAGATCTGGCCACTGCACTCCAGTCTGGGTGACAGAGCAAGACTCCGCCTCAAAAAAAAAAAAAATATGAGTTCCTGGTACTCAGGTTCTGCTTCAAAGGAAGTCTCAACCTAGACCATATAATGAATAGAGACTGAAGGAAGAGGTATTGGGAACTCAACTGATTACCAGGTGGGGGAGTGTGAGAGGAAATGGGAAAGAGGAACTAGGGATATCAGCTTCATCCTGGTCATGATTCACAGAAATGAGTGCAGAGGGAAGACAAAGTCAGACGCCCAGACTGCAGTGTTGGGGAACAGGAGGTCATCAAATGTAGATTGCTAAGAAAAGAATGGAGGGTAAAAAAATTGGAAGAGTTTCAATGGGAGTCTATTTTCTCCAAATAGGAGAAAAGCTTATGGGAGATCCCAGCGGACCTTATCTGAAACACTTTGAGGGATCCATCTTGCTCTTTTCTACATTCTTCATATTTTCTAGGTATTTCTGGAGGCAAAAGAGAACCCTTCTCTAGCTTTTTTTGGGTGGTTTCAGCTCCCAGCTGTCACTACAATCCCCAGCCATAATTTCAGATCTTCCATCCTGTCAACATTCTTCAAAACACAAAAATAACTCCTTTCTCTCCCTCACTCGCACAGTAGAGTTCAATTGATTAAACTTATCAAATTTTAAATATTTATCTGAAATCAGTGAGACTAGAAACTTCACATTTTAGGGTAATTATGAGGTAGAAAAGCAAGATAAATTGTCTTATCGATACTTTGATAGATGATTTTTAAACAATAAGGAATAAAGTTGATGTATAATTCTAAAAAGAAAATATTTCTTGGGATATGTGTTTCTAGATTAAGGTACTGAATAGCCCTGAATAGCGAATCACAGTTTTTCTTAAGGTCCTCCTCCCCTGAGGCTACACTCTATGGCTTGAAAAGGGCAGGATTATCATAAATAGAAAGAAGCTAGAGGCATTTTAGTTCAATAAAAAGAACATCTGGAAAAAGACATCTTCGTTACTGGAAATATTCAAGCAGAGGCTTCTGGGATATTTCTGATGGCATTCAAGCATCAGAGACCAAGATCAGCCTAAGAAACAAGCAAGGTCTCTTCCTACAAAGAGAGTGAAATTAGATCAGTATATGAAATGCCTAGCACAGTGCCTGGCGCATAAGAGATACACACTAGATACCAGATCCTTCCCATCCTGAGAGTCTGTGGGTCTATGCTTGTATATATTGGATGTATTTCTGGAAGGGTAATTGGATACATTGTAGATTCTTCCAGAAGTTCACAGTTTTCTTAATCGGAGGCATTGAGAGAAGGCAAGGGAAGGAAGCATGTTCTTTTTGCTTGTGTCAGTAACTCTTCCTCTAGTTGGAGTTCTCATCACCTTCAGGCAGTTATTGGTTTGGGCTTTATGCTATCCACTACAGCTGAAATAACTGCTCCAGCAGCCTTCCTCCTTCCATCAGGGCGTGCTCTACCTGCAAGGCACATCAGTTCACAGGACAATCGGTACCAATCCTAGGCTTGCACCCTCCCTACCTCTACCCCACCATACATTCAGCAACCAGCCTGCCTGGTGTCTATTCCCAAGAGAAGAAGCAGTCCATGCTATCTTATATTTTCAAAACTCCTAGAGTGACAAGAGACCAAGAAAAGCCAGGACTGTTGGAGACAACTCCTTCCTCCCTCTGTGCCATTTGGCCCAGGGTCTGCTTCCAGTGTGGAGCTCAGAAGCGAAGGATCTCACAGCACCACCGTCACTGAGGCCCTCATTCTACAAACAGGGGATCCAAGAGCCAGGGAACGGAACTCACTTGCACAGAGCCGTACAGTGAATTCGTGTCCAAACTTAGCTCTTGGGTTCTTGGGCCTCATGACTCCTGGGCCCAAGCTTCTTCAGGGGACTTCTTGTAATGCCCTCAGTCCTTGGGATCTTCTTGTACAAATTCTCATGGGATGGGAGGTTTCTCACACCAGAGCCCACCAAGCCCTTGACTCTAGAGCAAAGCCTCACAAGAATGGAGTGCAGCCTGGAGAGGATGCAGAGCAGAGAGGAGGAAGGTGCAGAAAGTAAAGGGCACAGCAGGGAGTCTGCCAATGCTCTCAGGATGGGCTGGCAGCAGCAGAGACCAACATTGGAATGTGAGCCCAATCTGCTTAGACAACAGAAGAAACATAGACAAAAACAGAACAATTGTGTTATCTTCTAATCCTTAATTTTTTTCATCTCTTTAAAGGGGGATAATAGGCCGGGTGTGGTGGCTCATGCCTGTAATCCCAGCACTTTGGGAGACTGAGGCGGGTGGATCATGAGGTCAAGAGATTGAGACCATCCTGGCCAACATGGTGAAACCCCGTCTCTACTAAAAATACAAAAATTAGCTGGGCGTGGTGGCGCGTACCTGTAGTCCCAGCTACTTGGGAGGCTGAGGCAGGAGAATCACTTGAACCTGGGAGGCAGAGGTTGCAGTGAGCCAAGATCGTGCCACTGCACTCCAGTCTGGGTGACAGAGTGAGACTCTGTCTCAAAAAAAAGGGCGGGGGGGGGGGGTGATAATAAATACTTTCTCTGCTCATCTCATGGAGTTTTAGTAAGGATCACCTATTAATATGAACAGCTCAAGTTTTTACATATATTTAAGATTCAAAGTTCTTTCACAAGCACTGAACTACATGAATTTATTACTTCTCTATATGGGAGGAAATGACAGAGCCAAACGCAGTATAGGCCAGGGAGTAATGTGAGTGAGGCAGGTGGGTGACACACCTACCGCTTATCCCCTGCAAAGCCACAGCATGTCCCTACAGAGTGTCAGCAAGTAGGAATGCCAGCCCAGTGGCCTGATCAATTGTCTGTCAAAGAAAAGCTGGCCGGGCGCGGTGGCTCAAGCCTGTAATCCCAGCACTCTGGGAGGCCGAGACGGGCGGATCACGAGGTCAGGAGATCGAGACCATCCTGGCTAACACGGTGAAACCCTGTCTCTACTAAAAAAATACAAAAAATTAGCCAGGCAAGGTGGCGGGCGCCTGTAGTCCCAGCTACTCAGGAGGCTGAGGCGAGAGAATGGCGTAAACCCGGGAGGCAGAGCTTGCAGTGAGCTGAGATCCGGCCACTGCACTCCAGCCTGGGTGACAGAGCGAGACTCGGTCAAAAAAAAAAAAAAAGAAAAAAAAAAAGAAAAGCTGAGGGCCGGCGCGGTGGCTCACGCCTGTAATGTAGCACTCTGGGAGGCCGAGGCGGGCGGATCACCTGAGGTCAGGCATTCGAGACCAGCCTGGCCAACGTGGCGAAACCCTGTCTCTACTAAAAATACAAAAATTAGCTGGACGTGGTGGTGCACACCTAGTAATCCCAGCTACTTGGGAGACTGAGGCATAAGAATTGCTTGAACCCAAGAGGCGGAGGTTGCAGTGAGCCGAGATTGCACTACTGCACTCCAGCTTGGGTGACAGAGCAAAACTCTGTCTCAAAAGAGAGAGAGAGAGAGAGAAGCTGAGAAGCTACATATTTTTATATAAAATTTTATATCAAATTTCTATATTTTTTAATATTGGTAGGTAATTCAAACAAAAATTGTGTGTGTGTGTGTGTATCCAAGATGTGGCCCACAAAATACTAGTTTACAATTTTAGCAACAAGGTATCTGCTTCTGCTTATCCCTGCTTTGTTAAGGAAGAAATGGTCTTTGGCCAGGCACGGTGGCTCACACCTGTAATCCCAGCACTTTGGGAGGCCGAAGTGAAGGATCACTTGAGCAGAGGAGTTCAAGACCAGCCTGGGCAACATAGCAAAACCGCCTCTCTACAAACAAATTAAAATTATCCGGGTGTGGTGATGCACACCTGAAGTCCCAGCTATTCAGGAGGCTAAGGCAGGAGGATTGCCTGAGCCCAGGAGGTTGTGGTTGCAATGAGCCATGATTATGCCATTACACACCAGCCTAGGTGACAGAGTGAGACCCTGTCTCCAAAGAAAGAGGGGGAAAAAAAGAATAGAAAGAAAAGCTTTCAGAAATATAGTGACTGGACCAAGGATACCCCTCTAGTTAATAGTTGAGCTGGGGCTCCAACCGGTGGTCTTACTATTAGCCCAGTGCCTTTTCTTTCCTCCCTGGGTTAATAAAGGTGAAAATACCTCCCGAACCATAAAGTCCTGCAGAAATAGAAGGCCCTACAAGTACAACGAATAATACAATGAAAGCACTGATTACCATTCTGATCACTAATGAAATGACAAACCCCAAGAAAGCTCTGGAAGAAGCCATGATCAGAGCAAATGGGGTCACACCTGCTGGCTCCGGGGTATGCCGTATCTGAGGCAATTGACAAAGTGCTCACAGTTCCCTTCAATCAGGCTGTACTGCACGATCTTGTTGACCATCTTTTTTGTACGCTGGATGATCTTGTCCACCGGCAGGGGCAGGTACGTCCCATCTAGCTTGTTATTGACCTTCCAGGAGCAGCCATGCAGCACATCCTCCAGACGACTGTATTTCACCACAGCCCAATTGCTAAAGATAGAAGTAATGCTGCCCACCTCAAACTCCTCACCTGGAGACCAAAGACAAACAGAGGTTGGGAAGTGCAAGGAGGAGCAGAGCAGAGCACAGTCTAAGGCTCTGAGTAAGCTGCTTCCCCTGGGGTCTCATTGGCACCATCAGGAGAAGGGTGACAGAAGAGGGGGAGCTGGAGTCAAAGAACCGCAGAGAATCAACTTTCCTGAGAAGCCCATTGCCCTGCGCCTCACTCCCTGCTCTCAACCCGCACAGGAGTCTCTTTGTCATTAAACTCTTGCAGCACCTTCCCATGTGGTCCCTGATTGTGTTGCACTGACCTGCCCAAGTCCTAGGATTTGAGTTTCATTTCCTAAGCAGACTTCAGTAATCGCCACAAACATGTAAAGAGGATTCTCTATGTGCGTGTCAGCTCCTGGGTAAAGGACTATCCCATACATGATTATGGTGGTTCCATGACACACCTCCCTCTGGGGCTGCCACGGGGGCACAGGGGAAGCCAGCCAAGCAGGGCTCTGAATGGCACCTGCTCCTGCCAGCTTCCACCTACAGCCACTTGACTGTTACCTGTACGGAAATACGGGGATTCTCATTAAGGATATGTTTGAAAACGGGGTTCCACAGCTTTGAAAAGAGAAATGTTTGAAAGCTGCTACCTTATCATATTCAGCCCTTAGATGAGACAGAGACTCGAAGAGGGTCAGGAACCTGCCCAAAGCCAGGTGGATAGTCATTTAAAGCCAGCACTGTTTTTCTGCTACAACCGTGTTGACATGCAAATGTCTATACCCTTCCCTTTAGAAGTTGTCCAAGGGCAAGAAATGCTCCATGATCTTTTCTTACAAATTTGAAGAAAATCTGCTGATTTTATAAAACTTGGCAGTAGATAATTGAGCATTCAGGAGCAGAAATGGCAGAATTCATTTTCAGAGAGAGCAAGATAGGAGTAGGGGAAGATATAACTGGTAAGTATCTCTGTGGTTGCACAAGAGGGAAACTCCTGGACTTAGTCTGGAAAGAAGAGATGAATTATCACATTCTTGGAGTAGGTTCTGAGACAAGAAGCGGGAAGGGTACGAGCGGATGGGGCAGAGAAGAGAGGCAATGAGAAAGGGGCTCTGTTCCATGGGAACATCCCAGCATGGTGAGAGACGGGACCAGAGGAAGAGGACAGGACACGGAGATGACAGCTGAGAACAAGTTGGGACCAAAGGCCTTTGGTGTAGTGCCTTTCTGTAATTCAACTTTGAACTGGCAATCCCTGCACAGGAGACAGCATTCAAAGGGCATTCAAGGGTATTCAACAGGGTCCCCCTACCCCTTCCTCTCCCACACCCCAGCCCTCATCAGGCCTCATCTCCTGAGACAACCATTGTGACCAGTGGTTCTAGACACCCAATTTTTCAGTTGTTTCCCATTTTGCTGTAATCTCCCTCTACTATCATCACCTCCTCCCCCATCAAATCTCCACTAAGATTTAATGAACACAAACTGAATCTCAGCCATATGTTAAGACAGCTGTGAGAAATGAAAGGAGGGCTCTATCTACATTGAGGGTGAAACAGCACAGAGCGTGTTGGAACGGCAGGGAGACAAGGTGAGGACAAAGGTGCCAAAGGTGATCAAGAAGCCAGATGCAGTGTTTGAGGACTATAGAAAACAAATGATGATCAGAACATGTGAGCATCTGCACACTCCTTGGGGAATCCTCAGAAAGGTGAGGACAGATGCCCAACTCTTGTCAGTACAAAATGAAGCTCAAGTTCTAAAACGTGTGTTTTTCAACAAAGGGCCCTCTAGGAGGTCAGGGAACTTGGGCCATGCTCTTCACACTTGTATCACTCTTAGGCCTGGACACTCGGTGGTTTTTGGTGAAGAGAGACCAAGCTCTGTCACAGTAAACAACGGTCGAGTCATGCTTCAAGGGGTCCCGTTGCTAAAGAATGGCAATAACTGAGGAACACAGTAATGAATGGTGCTTCTATTTACTTGGCTAACTTCAATATCAGTATTTCAATATACTATTCACTCTTACTTGGGGGAACCAGATGGACCACGCAATCATCTTCTACATAGATGGCCCAGTGCTCATAGCCAATTCGAAAAATCTCAATCAGGTCTCCAGGTCTGGGTCTTGGTTTTCCCTATAATGGAAAAATAAAAGATACATGGCACATGCCCAAGGAATTCCAGAGACCTTGTCTTAGGATCAGGTACAGCTCAGCCTAAAGGTCCCCTCAGTGTGGTTCATTGCTTCACAGAAACCCAAGCTAAAGACATTTCTCTTCACACTGAGGACCAAAGAAGTCCCCTCCTCGCCTACCACCAATGACATTACTAAAGCCATCAAGGATACCTGTGCCAGTTATCAATGTATTGCCTCTCAGCTGTGAATGTACCCTCCAATATATACCCTGGGATAGATAACTAAACTTCTTTAAGCATTTCTTCCTTAAAGCAAGTAAGATGTTAAACCTTCTCAGTAGAGGGTGCTGGAGGGACACTGCAAGATCAAGAGGCTCTCCTGCAGTTTCTGGCCAGGGGTGGGCAGGATGATGGTCAGTAGTGTGGTGTGTGGACATCTAGTAGAGTTCTACCTCAGACCCAGGATCCTCAAGGCCTCCTGCCTCTGCTGGCACCCTGATTCCCTCTGCAGGGCCCCCACATGACCCACCTGAAGCCCAGAGGGTGCCCCCATCCTCTGCACACCCACACCACCAGTTGCTAATAGCCCCTTCAGTCCTGCTTGCCCAGCAATTGCAAACTTCTCTATTATCGCGTGTGTGTGTGTGTGTGTGTGTGAGAGAGAGAGAGAGAGAGAGAAAGAGAGAGAGACAGGTAGAGAGAGAATGAGAATATACATGAAAAGGTAGGCATAGAGTTGTAAATATGATGAGCATCCATCTTTTTAAGAAATCTCTGGCCAGAGCTCCAGGTCTCACCTTCACTGCTGTGTTATCTCCTGGAGGCCCAGCTTCTGGGGCCCTGTGACCTGCAGGTCTTTGGAAATCCATAGCTAAGATGTTAGGACCCCCTGGAAGCCTAGAAATGGTATTGCTGTCTCTAAAGCAGACCTGATCACCTACTTGGAGCAAAGAAAAGAGCCCTGGAATATGGAGAGACACAAGATGGTAGAGAAACACCCAGTTACATGTTCTCATTTCACCCAAGACCCTTGGCCAGAACAGGGTATAAAAGACTCATTCCGAAAAGTGATACTAAACAGATATGGAAAATGTAAGCATGAAAATTTACAATTAAGGAAAGGCTATAAAAGTGTGGGTGAGGGCAAAGTGCACAAAGGTCATAATGGACTTAATTAACGTCATTAATGTCATTAATTTGTCAACTACTCAGAGCAAAATATTTTAATGCAATACACATGTGAAAGTCTCTAGCAAATTTTCCAATTCAAATAGACATAAGACATGACACATTGGAGAGAAACCCTTCAAATGTAAAGAATATGGCAAATTGGCCAGGTGCCGTGGCTCACACCTGTAATACTAGCACTTTGGGAGGGCGAGGTGGGTGGATCACCTGAGGTCAGGAGTTTGAGACCAGCCTGACCAGCATGGTGAAACCCCATCTCTACTAAAAATACAAAAAAATTAGCCAGGCTTGGTGGCATGCACCTATAGTTCCAGCTATTCAGGAGGCTGAGGTAGGAGAATGGCTTGAACCTGGGAGGCGGAAGTTGCGGTAAGCCGAGATCACGCCATTGTACTCCAGCCTGGGCGACAGAGCAAGACTCCATCTCAAAAAAAAAAAAGAATGTGGCAAATTATTTCACATGCTTTCACGCCTAACTCAACGTCAGAGAAGTCATACTAGACGGAATTCCTACAGATGTGAAGAATGTGGCAAAGTCTTTAACCAGTCCTGAGCCCTTACTAAACATAAGGTAATTCGCACTGGAGAGAATCCCCACCATTGTGAAGAATGTGGCAAAACCTTCAACCAGTTGTTAACCTTTATTACACATAAGATAATTCACACTGGAGAGAACTCCGACAAATGTGAAGAATGTGGCAAAGCCTTTAACCATTATTCAACTCTTATTAAACATGAGAGAATTCGTAGTGGAGAGAAACCCTACAAATGTGAAGAATGTACCAAAGCCTTTAACTGTTCTTCAAACCATAATGAACATGAGAGAAGTCATACTAGAGAGAAACCCTACAAATGTAAAGGATGTGACAAAGCCTTTTAAGTGCATCTCAAGCCTTACTAAACATAAGATAATTTGTACTGGAGAAAAACCCTCCAAATGCAAAGAATATGGTAAAGCTTTTAACCAGTCTTCAACTCTTATTATACGTAAGAGATTCATACTGGAGAAAAACCCTGTGATTGAATATGGCAAAGCATTTTAACGGTCCTCAAACGTAAGATAATTGATACCGGAGAGAAACTCTACAAATCTGAAAAATGTGGAAAAGCTTTTAACCACACCTCATACCTTTCTAAACATAAATGATACTGGTGAGAAATCCTCGAAATGTGAAGAACGTGGCAAAGACTTTAAATGGTTGTCACACCTTACTGTATGTAAGATAATTCATACTGAAGAAAACCCCTACAGATATAAATAACATGGTAAAACTTTTAATTAATGTTCATGCCTTATTGCACAGGAAAGCATTTATACTTTAGAAAAATTGTACAAATATAAAGAATGTGGAAAAGCCATTGCTATCTGCTCACATCTTACTCAAAATCAGAGAATTCATACTTCATGAAACCATTATAAATGTAATTACTGTAAAAACTTTCAGAAAATATAAGCCTTTAAAGTGAATAAGAGTATTTATTTTGAAGAAAAATATTACATATATAAAGAGGATTGTAGTATCTTTACTTGTATTACAAACCTTATTGTACACATTTTATACCAGAGGAAAACACCAAAGCAGTTGTTCAAACCTTGTTGAGTATCAGAGAATTTATGCTGCAAAGAAACCCTACAGACGTAATGAATGTAGAAACACGTTTGTTTAAAAACTCCAGCTTGGAGAATGCCAGAGAGATCATACTAAAAGATACTTTTGCAGATGCAGTAAATGTGAAAAACATATTTAATCAAACATAAGTCTCTGTAAACATCAGAGGATTCACGTAGAAAGAACTAAGGTACCAACACTTCATACATTACACTAAATCAGAGTGTCGAGTACGGAAAATAATTGAAAGCTAAAAGTGTCAGGCTTTTTTGTATATAACTTTGCAAGAAACAAGACTTTTTTGAAGAGTTATAATTACAAAGTATTTGTTTTCCCTTGAAAAAATTATAGTTGGTTGAAAGCAAATGTCATTTAATTCTCAAATTACTTCATGCTGTTCCTTCATTCCCACTGTTTACGTGAAAGTACGTGATCCATGATTGTTGCATCAGATCTATGAGAGATTCGTTTTCATCAGGTGGGCATGATTTATGACCTTTTCCATGGAAGAGTAAGGACATTGAAATGCAAGGTGTGCAATGAAAATCTAAGTGAAGAGGCTCCTTGTGGTTGACTTATAACATGGTTTGAGTGAAGCAAGAGGTAGGTATTCAGAGTAATATTCTTCTACATGATAGTGAGAGAAACACATTTTGAATTTTAGTAGTAAATCATTTTAAATGCAGTACATTTTGAAATTCTGATTTAAGATTACAGGTGAACTTAATTTTTTAAACAAAACTGTTTTTAAAAAATATTAATAGGCTGGATAAAGAAAATGTGAAATTCTATGCAACCATAAAAAGGATGAGAGCATGTCCTTTGCAGAGACATGGTTGGAGCTGGAAGCCATTATCCTCAGCAAACTACCACAGGAACAGAAAACCAAACACCGCATGTTCTCACTTACAAGTGACAGCTGAATGATGAGAACATGTGGACACACAGGAAGAGGAACACCACACAGTGGGGCCTGTTGGGGTGAGGGTTGGAAGAGGGAAAGCATCAGGAACAATAGTGAATGGATGCTGGGCTTAATACCAAGATGATGGGTTGATCTGTGCACAAACCACCATAGCACAATTTTACCTATGTAACAAACCTGCACATCCTGCACATGTACCCCAGAACTTAAAAGCTGAAGAAAAAAAAAAAAGAAAGAAAGAAACAGCCCAAACAGCCATTAATAAGCACCAGTTAAGTAAATAATCCTACATCCACACACACAGAGACATTAGAGAGAGCAAGCTGAATTTACATGAGCAGCATAATGCCACTGAGATTCATGCTTGCTGCAGCATGTGTCAGTTACTCCATTATATGGAGGCACCACATTTTACCTAACCAACATTGTTCTTTTTCAATATCACTTTGGCTATCTCACGTCCTTTGTCTTTCCATGTAAATTTTAGGATCGCTTCATCAATGGATATCAAAAAAAAATTTTGACAGGGATTGTGTTTAATCTGTAGATCGATTTGGTGAAGACTGCCACCTTAAGATTACAGATATTTTGCAACCCACAAACATGGAATTTGTTTTGTGTACTTAAATCTTCAATCTCCCTTACCAATGTTTTGTAGCCTAACAATTTTGTTAAAGTTATTCCTGAGTATTTTTATGCTATGATGAATGGAATTATTTTCTTAATTTCATTTTCAGATAGTTCACTTGTAATATACAGAAATTCCATTGATATTTGAACATTAGCCATGTATCCTGCAATTTTGCTGAACATATTTATTAATTCTAATGGTTTTGTGGCCCAGGCGTGGTGGCTCATGCCTCTAATCCCAGCACTTTGGGAGGCCAAGGTGGGCGGATCACTTGAGGCAAGGAATTCAAGACCAGCATGGGCAACATAGTAAAACCCCAACTACCATCAGAGTGAACAGACAACCTACAGAACGGGAGAAAATTTTTGCAATCTACTCATCTGACAAAGGGCTAATATCCAGAACCTATAAAGAACTCAATCAAATTTACAAGAAAAAAACAAACAAAAAAACTTTTTGATAAAAAGTGGTCAAAGGATATGAAAAGACACTTCTCAAAAGAAGACATTCATACAGCCAACAGACACATGAAAAAATGCTCATCATCACTCGCCATCAGAGAAATGCAAATCAAAACCACAATGAGATACCATCTCACACCAGTTAGAATGGCAAGCATTAAAAAGTCAGGAAACAACAGGTGCTGGAGAGGATGCAGAGAAATAGGAACACTTTTACACTGTTGGTGGGATTGTAAACTAGTTCAACCATTGTGGAAAACAGTGTGGCGATTCCTCAAGGATCCAGAACTAGAAATACCATTTGACCCAGCCATCCCATTACTGGGGATATACCCAAAGGGATTATAAATCATGCTGCTATAAAGACACATGCACACGCATGTTTATTGCAGCACTATTCACAATAGCAAAGACTTGGAATCAACCCAAATGTCCATCAGTGACACACTGGATTAAGAAAATGTGGCACATATACACCGTGGAATACTATGCAGCCATAAAAAAGGATGAGTTTGTGTCTTTTGTAGGGACACGGATGCAGCTGGAAACCATCATTCTCAGCAAACTATCACAAGAACAGAAAACCAAACACCACATGTTCTCACTCATAGGTGGGAATTGAACAATGAGATCACTTGGACACAGAAAGGGGAACATCACACACCAGGGCCTATTGCGGGGAGGAGAGGGGGTGGGGATAGCATTAGGAGATATATCTAATGTAAAGGACAAGTTGATGGGTGCAGCACACCAACATGGCACATGTATACACAAGTAACAAACCTGCACATTGTGCCCATGTGCCCTAGAACTTAAAGTATAATAAAAAAATAATAATAATAATACAAAAAAAATTAGCCAGGAGTGGTGGTGCATGCCTGTAGTCTCAGTTACTTGGGAGGCTGAGGCACGAGAATCACTTCAACCTGGAAGCTGGAAGTGGAAGTGAGCTGAGATGGTGCCACTACACCACTGCACTCCAGCATGGGTGACAGAGCAAGACTCTGTCTCAAAAAAAAAAACAAAAATTCTAATAGTTTTGTAAGTACAGGCATGTCTCATTTTATTGTGCTTTGCTTTATTGTGCTTCACAGATAATTTCATTTTTTACAGGTTAAAGGTTTGTGACAACCATGCATCAGTAAGTCAATTGGTGCCTTTTTTCAAACAGCATGTGCTCGCTTTGCTAGCAATTTTTTAGCAATACAGTATTTTTAATTAAAGCATGTACTTTTTTACATGTAATGCTATTGCAAACTTAATAGGCTACAGAATAATATAAGCATAACTTTTATGTTATGACTCACTTTCTTGCAATATTCGTTTTATTGTGATGGTCTAGAACCAAACCCACAATATGTCTGAAGTACACTTGTATGTGATTGATTCCTTAGGATTTTCTACATACATTGAATACATGTGATGAGTGGGGATCGTTGCCTTGCTAGATCTAGTCTCTTACCATTAAATATGTTAGTTACAAATTTTTCCAAGGTGCCCTTTTCAGGTTGAGGAAACTCCCTTTAACTGAGGTCAAGAGAATGTTTTTTATCATGAATGGCAGATTTTGTCAAATGCTTTTTCCAGAGGTATTGATATGACATATGATTTTTATCCTTTATTAACATGATATGTAACTTTTTTTGAGAGGAAGTCTCATTCTGTTGCCCAGGCTGGAGTGCAGTGGTGCAATCTTGGCTCACTGCAACCTCCATCTCCTGGGTTCAAGTGATTCTCGTGCCTCAGTCTCCCGAGTAGCTGGGACTACAGGCGTGTGTCACCACTCCCGGGTAATTTTTTTGGTTTGCTTCACCTTGTTGATTAGGCTAGTCTCAAACTCCTGACCTCAAGTGATCTGCCAGCCTCCACCTCCCAAAGTGCAAGGATTACAGGCATGCGCCACAGCGCCCCGCCCTGGTATATTACATTAACTGATTTTGGGGTATTATACCAAACTTGCATTTCTGGGACAAATCTTAAGTCATTGTGTATAATCCTTTTTATACACATACTGGATTCAGCTTGCTAGCATTGTTCTGAGGGTTTTTACATGCATATTCATAAGAGATATTAGTCTTGTAGTTTTTTTTGAGATATCTTGGCTTTGGTATCAAGGTAATACTGGCCTCACAGAATGAGTTGGCAAGCATTTCTTCCTCTATTTTCAGAAAGAGTTTGTGAAAGATTGGTAATTTTTCTTATTTAAATGCATGGTAGAATTCTTGAGCAAAGCCATCTGGGCATGAGATTTTCTTTGTGAAAAGATTTTTATTTACTAATTCAATTTAGATTTTCTAGTTTTTCTTGGCCAGTTTTATAATTCATGTCTTTCTAGGACTTACCCAGTTCATCTCAGTTGTCTAATTTGTTTGCTTACAGTTTTTCACAGTATTCCCTTTTATGTCTGTAAGATTGACGGTGAGCCTCCTTACATCCCCAATTTTGGCAATTTGAGTGCTCTTTTCTTGGTTAGTGTAGCTAAAAGTTTGTCTGTTTTGCCTTTCCAAAATACTATCTTTTGGCTTCATTCGTTTTATTGATTTCTGTTTTCTATTTCATTGATTTCTATTCCAGTAGTTATCATTTTCTTACTTCTGCTTGTTTTGGTTTTAGTTTGCTTTGTTTCCCTAGTTTCTTAAGGTAGGAACTTAGATTATTGATTTTGAGACTTTTTTTCCTTTCTAATACAGGAATTTGCAGCTATAAATTTTCCTCTAAGCACTTCAGCTGCATTTCATAAAATTGATAAGTTCTATTTTCATTTTCACTCAGCTCAAAATATTTTCTAACTTCCTTGTTCCTTTTTTGACATTATTTAGATGTATGTTGTTTAATTTCCAAATACTTGTGAATTTCCCAAAATATCGCTGTTATTAATTTCTAATTTAATTTCATGTGATCAAATAAAATATTTTGCAGAATTTCAGTCCCTTCAAATTTACTGAGACTTACTTTATGGCCTAGAAGAGGGTCTATCCTGGAAAACATTCATGTGTGCTGGAGAAGAATATGTGTTCTGTTGTTGAGTGAAATGTTTTACGAATGTCAGTTAGTCATGTCAGTGAGTTGCTTACATCTTCTATCTGCTCACTGATTTTCTGTCTAGTTGTTCTATCCACTACTGAGAGTGGGGTATTGAAGTTTCCCAACTATTATTTCTGAATTCCCAATGTATCCCTTTATTTCTATCAGTTTTTGCTTCATACTTTTTGGGATTATTTTGTTGGATATGTATATGTTTATAATTGTTATATCTTCCTGATGAATTAACCTTTTGTCATTATAGAATGACCCCACTTTTTTCTATCTCTTCTCTTAAAGTATATTTTGTCTGATATTAGTACAACCACTCCTGCTATGGCCACTGTTTACATCAACCTATTTGTGACTTTAGATCTAAAGTGTGTCTCTTGTGGATGGCATTTAACTGGATCTTGTTCTGTTCAGTCATATGATCTCTGCCTTTTTTTGGTGTGTTTAATTCATTCACATTTAATGTTACTATTAATAAAGTTGGATTTATGACTGTAATTTGCTATCAGTCTTTTTTCTGCTGTATCCGTCTTTTTTGTTCCGCTGTTCCTCTTTTGCCTTCCTTTTTGTATCAAATACGTATTTTCTAATGATCATTTTAATTCCTCTGTTAACTTTTTAATAACATTTTTAATTGTTTCCTTGTGGTTGCTCTAAAGATTCCAATATGCATCTTGACTTATTGCTATCTATTTTAGATTAATACTAACTTAATTCCTGTAGAATATGGAAACTTAAAATTAGCCCCATTCCTTCTTCCCTCCTTTATGTTATTATTGTCAGATATATTATATCCACGTTATAAACCAAAGAGTATTACAAATATTGCTTATACAAACTTTTGTCTTTTAAATTAGTTAAGAGAAAAAGGAAAAAATATACTTATGGTCATTTATATTAACTACACTTTACCATTTCTGGCACTCTCCATTTCTTCCTGTTGATTAAGATACTGTCTGATGTCATTGATCTAATATAGCTTCATTTCAGTCCCTCTCCTTTGTGTTATTACTATTACATTTATTATGTATTCACATTTTATAAGACCAAGAATAGGATTTATAACTAGTTTTATTCAATTACCTTTCAAATTGGTCAGCATAAATGATAAAATATGTATTTATATTCTTCTATATAATCACCTATATAATTACCTTTACTGGTGCTTTGTATTTCATGTGGCTTAGAATGCCATCTGGTGTGACTTTCTTTCCACCTAAAGAATTTTCTTTGCTATTTCTTTTAAGGCAAGTGTGCTAGGCAAAAATTCTCTCATTCTTCTTTCATCTAGGACTATCTTTATTTCACCTTCATTTTTGCAAGATATATTACTGGACATAAAATTATTGGTTAACAGGTTTTTTCTTTCAGCACTTTTAATACATCATCCCACTGCCTTCTGGCCTCCATTGCTTCTGATGAAAAGTTGACTATTGTTTTTTATTGTGCAACTCTTGTATAGAATAAGTCTTTTTTTCTCTTGTTTTTTTCAAGATTCTCTCTTCGTGTTTGGCTTTCATCTGTTTGAATGACATGTCTAGATATTCACAGAGCTTCTTGGGTGTATAGATAAATGTTTTATATCGAATTTGGAAAGTGTTCAGGTATCTTTTATACAGGTATTTTTTCTGCCTTTTTATCTTCTCTCTTTCTGGGACTCCAATTACACATTTGCTGGTTTGCTCAATGATGTCTCCTTGGCCTCTGAGGCTCTGTTCATTTTTATTTTTATTTTTCCTCCTACTCTTCATATTAGATAGTTGCTGTTGATCCAGCTTTGAGTTTGCTGATTCTTTTTCCTTTTTTAGGAACTCAAATTTGCTGTTAAATCACTCTAGTGAATGTTTTATTTTGGCCATTGTATTTTTCAACCCCAGGATTTTCATTTGGTGCTTCTTTATCATTTCTACCTCTTTATTAAGATTCTATATTTGATCAGTCATTGTCATGCCACTTTCCTTTAATTCTTCAAACTTGATTTACTTCTTTAAACATACTCATAATAGCTGTTGAGAAGTATTTGCTACATTTAACATGTAGGCCCACCAGGAAAGAGTCTCTATTGACTGTTTTTGTGTACGTGTGTGTCACTCTATCCTGTTTCTCTGCATGTCTCATAATTTGTTGTTGAAAAACTGGATATTCTAGGTAACATATAGCAACTGTGGGTTCTGATCTCCTTCCCCACCCAACCAGGGCTGATGGATGTTTCTGTTTGCTTGTTTGTTTGTTTAGTGACCTACCTGGACTGATTTTGTGATGTCTGTTTCTCTCACAGCATGTAACCACTGAGACATCTGCTTAGAGGTTTTTTGTTTTTTTTTTTTTTTCTTGTTTTTATTTTGTTTATTTTTATTTATTTATTTACTTTTTAATTTTTTTTTTTTTTTTTTGAGACAGAGTCTCACGCTGTCGCCCAGGCCAGAGTGCAATGGCATGATCTTGGCTCATTGCAACCTCCACCTCCCAGGTTCAAATGATTCTCCTGCTTCAGCCTCCTGAGTAGCTTGGATTACAGGTGCCCACCACCACACCCAACTAATTTTTGTATTTTAGTAGAGACAGGGTTTCACCACATTGGTCAGGCTGGTCTTGAACTCCTGACCTTGTGATCCACCCGCCTCAGCCTCCCAAAGTGCTGGGATTACAGGCGTGAGCCACAGAGCCCGGTTTCTTGTTTTTAAGCCTGGCTTAGATCAGCATAGCTTAAAGGTCAGCCAGTGACTGGCCAGAGGTTGAGCCACACCTTGTGCCGGGAAGGCTTCACCTTCTGTCAGTGGATCTCTGTGTGGCTTGGAGAATTCATTCAAAGTTCCAGACTTTTATGAATCTTCAGTCTCTCCTGAATGTGAATGTGTATGCAGCCTTTCAGGCCACCAGATACATGTGGTAGCTTTTCAAGACCCCTCTTTAGTTGTATCATTACCTGCATTTCCATATTAAATTTTTGGCTGGCCTGTTAGCCTATTGCTTGTCCTAACCAATACTGCAACCTCAAGCTAGCTGCAATTTTGGTCTTCCCATGATTGTTTGTCACTGAGATAACTATTGTTTTCAACATCTCTGGGCATGGAAGTAAAGTCAACCACCCTCTGCTGCCACTGCCATTCCCTCCCACAAGCCCCACCCACCTGGATAGAACTTCCTTACCACAACCACACAGCTGGAGGTGAGGGGGCAATGCTAACACACTACAGACTTCCACTGTTCTTTCTGAAATTCTGAGAACCAGTACACTTTTTTTTTTTTTTTTTTTTAAGATGGTGTCTTGCTCTGTTACCCAGGCTGGAGTGCAGTGGCGTGATCTCAGCTCACTGCAACCTCCGCCTCTCTGGTTTCAAGGGATTCTCCTGCCTCAGTCACCCGAGTAGCTGGGACTACAGGCTAGCGCCATCACACCCTGCTAATTTTTTGCATTTTTAGTAGAGGTGGGGTTTTACCGTGTTAGTCAGGATGGTCTCAATCTCCTGACCTGCCTGCCTTGGCCTCCCAAAGTGCTAGGATTATAGGCTTGAGCCCACGTCTGGCCACGGATGGACTTTCTTAAATTAACCTTTCTCAATTTGTTGTATGCCTTTGGTCAAATTTCCAGTCTTTAAATGACTGTCTTTGGCAATTTTGTCTAGCTTTTCAATTGTTTTGGGAAAAGAGGATTTGCTGAGATCTGCACTCAGCCATTCTACAAGTCCTGCCCACTTGCAGGAATGAGTTGTTGTTGGCACAAAGCAAACAGTATACACTACAATATTTCGTGGAAGGAACTGAGGCCAAGAGAGTGGAAGTGCTTTGTCTAAAGTCCCACAGCAAGTCCATGGTCGAGCTAGGACCAGAACCACCCCTTTGCCCCTGCCAACAAACCAACTCTTTCTTCTGCCTTACTCAAAGGGAAAATGTAATGGCAGCCACATATCCACTAGAGGGCGCCCCAAACCAGGTTTCTCACCCAGAAAGCAGACTGATATTGCAGGAGACTTCAAACTGGACTTCATTTTCTTTTGCCGTAAGGCGAGGGAGAGAGAGCAATAGGGATATCCCCCACCATAAAACCCGGAAGCTGGTAGTATACAGAAGAGGTTGAGAGCTAAGAGTTGGGAAGACAGCATGTGAGTGATGTCGACGGATACAGAGGAGCAGAAAGCAGCCAAGAGAGTAAGTGAAGAAAGGGAAAGTGGAGGAGAGATCTTTCTCATCCTTTGGAGAAGACTAAAAAGGAACAATAGCAAATAGTATTTTCTTTGTGATTCAGATAGCAATAAGAATATATTGCTTTAAGCAGATGCCTCTGTCTTCATAAATGGCAAAGGGATCAGAAAACAATGTTTTAAAATGTTCATAAGAAAGTCTGAAGTTTAAATATTTTGATGCTCATTTTAAAAAAATCAAGTCAGGTTCAACATTTGCATGTGCAGATGCAGGTAAACAGTTAAATTGCCTTTAATTTATAATTTAGGCATATACAGATTTTTGATTCATAGATTGATTATTTTTTCCTTTCAGACATAGGTAAATGAGAGAGGAACAGAAGCTATTTAGCCTAATTTCTTTATATGAACATATGTGCCAAGTTGAGGTCATTTCTGCTATTATACACACATGACACAGGAAAGCCCACAGGCCCATCCTCACTGTTACAGTAACCTAAGGACCATTACTATCTAAGTCCTGACACTGGTCAGGAAGAAAAACAGAAAGGCCCATGAACGAAAGATGAACAAGAAGTGAAGAGCAGGTGCCAGAGCTCAAATCAATCCAACTCAGGCTATTATTTCTGGCATTGATCAGGGTGAAAGGAATGGCAGTAACAATAAGATTATGGGACAGGTTTTCCTGAGTCAGTCCAGAGGGAAAGCCAGTTGACATGTTATGTTACTCTTGAACCAACCCCTGACTCCATCTGACTCTACCTGAGCACAGACCCCAATACCTTAGAGTCCTAACCAATGCCTTTCACCCACCATCCATGGTATGTAGTGGAGGGCAGGGCTCTCAGAGTCAGCCAAGCCAGTTGGACGGTCACGTCTGTTCTTTGTAGGAACATGAAGTCTGTTCTTCACCATCCCTCCACCTTGGACACACTTCCCCATCAACCAAATAGCCAGTTACTTCCCACCCAACATGACTAGGTCATTTCCAATGACAAGAAACAAGCAATCAATCAAATCCTTGTTGTTTCCTGGAAAACTGACAGCAAGAAGAGAGCCCAATTCATTGTGAGGCCAGTCTAAGCCAGAAGAAAGCTCACAAAACCCAAGTTCTGTTCATCAAGGATGTTGAACGAGCTTTGTGGTACAGAAAACAGAAGGCTCAGGGATTGGAGAAGGAAAGAGGAGGGAACTTTGGAATTTTAGATATTTTCTTTTGCATCTGAATACTCTCTCATCTGCAATTTTGCCACTGGATGGGGTAGTAAGGTATAAAACTAAATGGGATTCACAGAGACTTAACAGTTATCCACTCTCTTGTTAAATGTCCTCCCACTATAAATCGATTATATTGAGTATTCATTCTCAGCCTTGGTTACAAATTGAAATCACCTGTGGAGCTTTAAAAAGTTCAGCTCAGTCTGGAGTATAGCCTAGGTGCCAGAGTTGTAAAAGCTCCTCCAGTGAGTTGAAGGTGTAGCCAAGGTTGCAGTTATACTGAGGGCTTTTCTACAGTCCCATCCTTCCCTTTTTCTTTAACAGCTCTCCAGCATTTCATGAAGTTCTGCTAACTTCATGAGCCACAGTGTAGCTGTCAGGATGCTCCAGAGCTGCCTCCAATCCCAGTGGATGCTGCCACCTTCAATTCCAGGTGAAGATTTTGCTGCCGTTTGTCTTTGTGTGATTGGGTTAATTCGAAAGCCTTGTCTTCAAGCTCTTCCTTTTATTAATACTTGTTCAGTTCTATTTTCTATGCATTTTGTATCTCTCTAAGTGTGTCTTTCATTTCCATAAGTTGCGATTATTTTTTATTTATAATATCCATTTTTTCTGGAGCATTTTTCATCCATATCCTGTATTGTCTTGAAAATTTTCTTTAAGTTGGTTATCACCTTTCTCTGGTATCTCCTGGAATAGCTTAGTAATCAACCTTCTGGGCTGGGTGCGGTCGCTCATGCCTATAGTCCCAGCACTGTGGGACGCCGAAGCAGGTGGATCACCTGAGGTCAGGCATTCAAGACCAGCCTGGCCAATATGGCAAAACCCCTCCTCTACTAAAAATACAAAAAGTAGTGAGACATGGTGGCACATGCCTGTAATCCCAGCAACTGGGGAAGCTGAAGCAGGAGAATCACTTGAACCTGGGAGATGGAGGTGGCAGTGAGCCAAGAGTGTGCCATTGCACTCCAGCCTGGGCGACAGAGCAAGACTCCATCTCAAAAATAATACTAATGATAATCAACCTTCTGAATTCTGTTTGTCCCTTTGGAATAAATGGTCATTTCAAAGCTCCCTGTACATCTGCACAGGCTGGCAACCCAGCTCTGGCCCTTCTCCCAGAAACAGGCACCCACTTAGAGAAACTCCTCTTTTGTAAGGCCTCCTATCTGACAAAGTCAAAGAAAACAATAATCAAAAATATGAACAAAGCCTCCTAGAAATTTGGGATTATCTTAAATGACCAAAACTAAAAATAATTGGTGTTCCTGAGGAAGAAGAGGAATCTAAAAGTTTGGAAAACACATTTGAGGGAATAATTGAGAAAAACTTCCCTGGCCTTACCACAGATCTAGACATCAACACCTGGGAAATTCATTGTGGGGAAAAGAAAGAGAGATCAGCCTGTTACTGTGTCTATATAGAAGGAAGCAGACATAAGAGACTCCATTTTGTTCTGTATTTGAGATGCTGTTAATCTGTTACCCTACCCCCAACCTTGTCCTTGCAAGAGACATATACTGTGGTGACTTAAGGTTTAAAGGATTTTAGACTATACAGAATGTGCTTTGTTAAACAAATATCTGAAGGCAGCTTGTTGGTTAAAAAGTCATCACCATTCTCTTAATCTCAACTACCCAGGGACACGTACACGGCCAAAGGTTGCAGGGACCTCTGCCTAGGAAAGCTAGGTATTGTCCAAGGTTTCTCCCCATGTGATAGTCTAAAACAATGCTGCTAAAAGGTTTATGGAGATGTTTGCATATGTATATCAAGGCACAGCATTTTCCTTTGAACTTATTCATGTCACAGAGATCTTTATCCATATGTCTTACTGCTAATTTTCTACCTACAATGATCCTATTATCCTGCCACTTCCTTTTCTTTAAGATGGTAAAGATAATTATCAATAAATACTGAGGGAACTCAGAGACCGGTGCCAGCGTGGGTCCTCTGTAAGCTGAGCGCCGGTCCCCTGGGCCCCGCTTTTCTTTCTCTATACTTTGTCTCGGTGTCTTATTTCTTTTCTCAAGTCTCTCGTTCCACCTAACGAGAAACACCCACAGGTGTGGAGGGGCAGGCCACCCCTTCAATTCATCACAAAAAGATCATCATCCAGGCACATAGTCATCACGTTATCTAAAATCAAGACAAAGGAAAGAATATTATGAGCTGTGAGGCAAAAGCATCAGGTAACCTAGAAAGGAAACCCTAACAGATTAACAGCAGATTTCTCAGCAGAAACCCTGCAAAACAGAAGGGATTGGGGTTCTATCTTTAGCCATTTCAAACAAAATAATGGTCAGTCAAGAATTTTGTATCCAGCAAAACTAAGCTTCATAAGTGAAGGAGAAATAAAGTCTTTTTCAGATAAACAAATGCTGACAGAATTCACCACAACTAAGCCAGTACTGCAAGAAATGATAAAAGGAGTTCTAAATCTTGAAAGAAAACTTCAAAATACACCAAAATAGAACTTCCTTAAATCTCACACAGCCTATAAAACAGTAACACAATTTTTAAAAAAGATATTTAGGCAACAACTAGCACAATGAGTAAAACAGCACCTCACATCTCAGTACTAACATTGACTGTAAATGGCCTAAATGCTCCACTTAAAGGATACAGAATGGCAGAATCGATTAAAATCCAGCAACCAAGTATCTGCTATCTCTAAGAGACTCACCTAATGCATAAGGACTCACATAAAAAGGGTGGAAAAAGATATTCCAAGCAAATGCAAACCAAAAGTGAGCTAGAGTAACTATTCTTATAAAAAGACAAAACAGACCTTAAAACAACAACAGTTTAAAAAGATCAAGAGGGACATTATGTCATAATAAAAAGATCAGTCCAACAGGAAAATATCACAATCCTAAATATATGCACCTAACACAAGAGCTCCCAAATGTATAAACCAATTATTACTACACCTAAGAAATGAGATAGATGGCAACACAGTAATAGCAGGAGACTTCAGTACTCCACTGACAGCACTAAACAGGCCATCAAGACAGAATGTCAACAAAGAAACAACGGACTTAAACTATACCCAGAGCAAATAAACTTAACAGATATTTACAACATTCCACCCAACAACTGCAAAATATACATTCTTTTCATCAGCACATGGAACATTCTCCAAGATAGACCATTTGATAGGCCACAAAACAAGTTTCAATAAATTTAAGAAAATCAAACATATATCAAGTACCCTCTCAGACCACAGTGGAATAAAATTAGAAATTAACTCTAAAAGGAACCCTCAAAACTATAAAAATACATGGAAATTAAGTCATCTACTCCTCAATGATATTTGGTCAACAATGAAATCAAGATGGAAATTTAAAAATTCTTTGAACTGAACAATAATAGTGACACAACTTATCAAAAGCTCAGTGACACAGCAAAAGCGGTGCTAAGAGGAAAGTTCATAGCATTAAATGCCTACATAAAAAACAAAAACAAACAAAAAAAAACCTCTAAGGTTACACCTCAAGGAACTAGAGAAACAAGAATAAACTAAACCTAAATCAGCAGAGGAAAAGAAATAACCAAGATCTGAGCAGAACCAAATGAAATTGAAGCCAACACACACACACACACACACACACACACACACACAAGATAAATGAAACAAAAAGCTGGTTCTTTGAAAAGATAAACAAAATTGATAGACCATTAGTGAGATTAACCAAGAAAAGAGAAGAGATCCAAATAAATTCAATTAGAAAAGACATGCGAGATATTAAAACTGATACCACAGAAATACAAAAGATCATTCACACACACAAACTAGAAAATCTAGAGGAGATGGATAAATTCCTGGAAATATGCAATCCTCCTATATTAAATCAGGAAGAAATAGAAACTCTGAACAGATGATAACAAGTAGCAAGATTGAAACAGTAATTTTTTTTTTTTTTTTTTTTTTTTTTGAGACGGAGTCTCACTCTGTCGCCCAGGCTGGAGTGCAGTGGCCGGATCTCAGCTCACTGCAAGCTCCGCCTCCGGGGTTCACGCCATTCTCCTGCCTCAGCCTCCCGAGTAGCTGGGACTACAGGCGCCCGCCACCTCGCCCGGCTAATTTTTTGTATTTTTTAGTAGAGACGGGGTTTCACCGGGTTAGCCAGGATGGTCTCGATCTCCTGACCTCATGATCCGCCTGTCTCGGCCTCCCAAAGTGCTGGGATTACAGGCTTGAGCCACCGCGCCCGGCCGAAACAGTAATTTTTTAAAATGCCAACAACAACAACAACAAAAAAGTCCAGAACCAGACAGATTCACAGTTGAATTCTATCAGGCTTTCAAAGCATTGATCCCAATCTTACTGAAACTATTCCAAAAGACAGAGAAAGGGGGAATGCTCCCTAAATCGTTTTATGAAGCATCACCTTAATACCAAAACCAGGAAAGGACATAACAAAAAAAGAAAACTACAGACCAATATCCCTGATGAACACGGATGCAAAAATCCTCAAGAAAATACTAGTTAGATAATCCACCATGATCAAGTGGGTTTTATAGCAGGGATGCAGGGATGGTTTACTATATACAAGTTAATAAATGTGATACATCACACAGACAGCATTAAAAACAAAAATCACATAATAATCTCAGCCACAGAAATAGCATTTGACAAGATCTAGCATCCCTTTATGATTAAAAACCTCAACAAAATCAGCATAAAAGGGACATACCTCAAGGCAATAAAAGACATCTATGACAAACCCACAGCCAACATTATACTGATTGGGGAAAAGTTGAAAGCATTCCCCCTGATAACTAGAACAAGACAAGGATGCCCACTTTCACCACATTTATTTGATATAGTACTGGAAGTCCTAGCCAGCACAATCAGACAAGAGAAAGAAATAAAGGGCATCCAAATCAGTAAAAAGGAAGTCAAACTGTTGCTGTTTGCTGATATGATCATATACCTAGAAAACCCTAAAGCCTAATCCAAAAAGTCTTAGAACTGGTAAATCAATTTAGCAAAGTTTCAGGATACAAAATTATTGTACACAAATCCAGTAGCCCTGCTGTACACCAACAACGACTAAGCTGAGAATCAAATCAAGCACTCAACCCCTTCTACAACAGCTGTAAAAAAAAATAAAATACTTAGTAATATACCTAACCAAAGACATGAAAGATCTCTACAAGGAAAACAAAACACTGCTGAAAGAAATCACAGATGACACAAACAAATGGAAACACATCTCACCCTCATGGATGGGTAGAATCAATATTGTGAAAATGATCATACTGCCAAAAGCAATCTACAAATTTAGTGTAATTCCCATCAAAATACCTATTCACAGAACTAGAATAAAACAACCCTAAAATTAGTATGGAACCAAAAAAGAACCCATATAGCCAAAGCAAGACTAAGCAAAAAGAACAAATCTTGAGGCGTCACATTACCTGACTTTGAACTATACTGCAAGGCTATAGTTACCAAAACAGCATGGTATTGGTATAAAAACAGGCATGTAGACCAATGTAACAGAATAGGGAAGCCAGAAATAAAGCAAAATACAGCCAACTGTCTTCAAAAAAGCAAACAAAAACATAAAGTAGAAAAGGACACCCTATTCAACAAAAAATGCTGGGATAATTGGCAAGCCACATGTAGAAGAATAAAGCTGGATCCTCAACTCTCACCTTCTACAAAAATCAATTCAAGATGGATCAGAGATTTAAATCTGAGATATGAAACCATAAAAATTCTACAAGATAACATCAGAAAAACCCTTCTAGACATTGGTGTAGGAAAAGAGTTCATAATCAAGAACCCAAAAGCAAATGCAATGTAAACAAATATAAATAGATGGGACCTAATTAAACCAAAAAGCTTCTGCACAGCAAAAGAAACAATCAGCAGAGTAAATGGACAACCCACAGAGTGTGAGAGAATATTCACAAACTATGCATCCAACAAAGGACTAATATCCAGAATCTGCAAGGAACTCAAGCAAATCAGCAAGGAAAAAAACATACAATCCCATCAAAAAGTGGGCAAAGGACATGAACAGGCAATTCTCAAAAGAAGATATATAAATGGCCAACAAACATATTGTAAAAACTGCTCCACATCACTAATTATCAGAGAAATGTAAATCAAAACCACAATGCAATAATACCACCTTACTCCTGCAAGAATGGCCATAACTTAAAAATCAAAAAATAATATGTGTTGGCATAGATGTGGTGAAAAGGGAACACTTACACTGCTGGTGGGGATGTAAACTGGTACAATCACTATGGAAAACACTATAAAGACTCCTGAAAGAACTAAAAGTAGAACAACAATTTGATTCCACTACTGGGGTATCTAACCAGAGGAAAAGAAGTCATCGTATGAAAAAGACACTTGCACAACCATGTTTATGGCAGCACAATTCACAACTGCAAAAATATGGAACCAGCCTAAATGACCACCAACAAATGAGTGGACAAAGAAAATGTGGTATGTATACACACACACACACACACACCATGGAATACTACTCAGCCGTAAAAAGGAATGAAACAATGGCATTCACAGCAACCTGGATAGAACTGGAGACCACTATTCTAAGTGAAGTAACTCAGGAATAGAAAACCAAAAAATCATATGTTCTCACTTATAAGTGGGGGCTAAGCTATGAGGGCACAAAGGCATTAGAATGATGTAATTGACTTTAGGGACTCGGAAGGGAAGGGTAGGAGTGGGGTGAGGGATAAAAGACCACGCACTGAGTATAGTGTACGCTGCTCAGGTGATGGGTGCACTAAAATCTCCACTAAAGAACTTTTCCATGCAACCAAACACCACCTGTTCCCCCAAAACTATTGAAATAAAAGTACAAATAAAGATGTATCAAATATGTAAATGTAAAAAATAAAACTATAAAATATCTAAAAGAAAACAGGAGAAAATCTTTGTGACCTAGGCAAAGGTTTCTTAGATACGACATGAAAGGCACTATTCATAAATAGAGAATCATATTGTATGTCCACTTCTTGGTCTCCTTCATATAACTATTTTGAGTGACATCCATGTTGTTGCTTTTTATCAATAGTTCATTCCTGTTTATCACTGAGCAGTATTTCATTACATTTCCTTTTTATAAAAGGAAAAGCTGATACATTGGACTTCATCAAAATTCAAGAACCTGTTCTGAAGAGACAAGCTACAGATGGAGAGAAAATATCACAAGGTATTTATCTGACGATGTACTTGTGTAGAGAACTTCTGGAGAACTCTGAAAACATACAAACCAATAGGAAAAAATGGGCAAAAGATTTGAACACTTCACCAAGGATTATATATATGGATGGCAAATATACGCATGAAAAGATGTTTAACATTATTAGCCATTAGGAAAATGCAAATGAAAACCACAATGAGATACCTACACATCTATTAAAATAGCTCAAACGTAGAAGATTTTGACCATGCCAAATGCTGATGAACTGGAACTCTTATATACTGCTGAGGTAGGAAGGTAAAATGACACAACCACTGTGGAAAACAGTAAGTTAAGGTTAGAGGTCTTTTAGAATTTGTCTAGCAGGCTTGGAGAGCCCCAAAAAAGAAAAAAAAATTTAAGGAAAACAGTAAGTTAAATATACATCTACCACATGACCTAGCCATTTCATTCCTACATATTCACCCAAGAGGAAAAAATACACAGTCTGCACAAAGACTTGTACATAAATGTCCAAGCAGATTGTGATAGTCAAAAACGAGAAACAACTCAAATGCTCAATCAACAGATGAACAGATAAACAAGAGTGGCATATCCATGCAATGAAATTCTGCTCAGTAATAAAAAGGAATGAACTATTGATAAAAAGCAACAACATGGATGTCATTCAAAATAGTTACCTGAAGGAGACAGACAAAGTGCACATAGAATATGATTCCATATAAATCTCTCAAAATGCAAACAAATCTATGGTGACAAAAAGCATATCAGTCGTTGCCTGGGGATGGGAGTGGTGTGGGAAGAGAGAGGGATTACAAAAGGCACAAAGAAACTTTTGTAAATGATAGAGATTATTCATTGTCTTGATTGTGGTGAAGATTTCACAGGATATATATATAGATGTCAAAATGTATCAAATTGTACACTTCCCTGGCATATACATATGCCAAATGTATCAAATTGTATATTTTAGATATGTGTTTACTATATGTCAATTACATCTCAATAAAATTGCTTTAAAACAAAGCATAACTAACATCCCAAATCAGGATATTTATTAGACTGTCTAAATCAAGCTTGTCCAACCTGCAGCCCACAGGCCACATACAGCCCAGGACAGCTTTCAATGTGGCCCAACACAAATTCGTAAACTTTGTTAAAACATTATGACGTGTGTGTGTGTGTGTGTGTGTTTTAAGCTTAACAGCTATCGTCAGTGTTAGTGTATTTTATGTGTGGCCCAAGACGTTTCTTCTTCTTCCAATGTGGCTCAGGGAAGCCAAAAGATTGGACATCCCTGGAAACAAATACAGCATGTAGAGAAGTTGCCAGGAGGTTAAAGATAGTCACTTTGAGAATTCTTGTTATACCTACCTCAGCTGCTTGCTTTATTAACTTGCCTTCATTCTCAGGCTTGGGAATTGAACTCCAGTCTGCTTTCTGGCTGGGTGTGGTCTCCAAGCTAACTACAGGCTTCTCCCTAAATGATTTTGTAATCACATAGTTAACAAATATCACTATTTCACAATTATTGCAAAATCTGTATTACAGATTTGTGGTTTTTAAGATGCCTTTGGGTTTGGAGACTGTAGGGAACGTTTCCCCCCAAGCTTGCTTCTGTGAACCCATTAGAACTTGTTTCTGTGAACCCAGAAGAACTGCTGTTCGCTGGTTTTCTGACAATTGTTTAAATGCTAATGATAGCAAGAAGCAGTTTTGGGGGTTTTTATTATTTTTTAATTTGCTAATAATCTTTTTTTAATGTTTATCAAAGTGATACATGCACATGGTGGTTGTTGTTGTTGTTGTTGTTTTTAAGGAACCAGTACATAAGAATTTATAATGAAATGCAAGGAGCCTTCCTTCTTTCCCTTCTCATCCCAGCCCTACTGCCCAGAGGCAAAACCCTTGAACTCTAGAGCTCCTTCTTCCAATAATTAGCTACAGATTTCTAAGAAAGCTTGATAAGCCACAACACTGTAACTGCAAGTAATATGAATGAAATCAGTATATTTCTCCCTTGAAACAAAATGTTACAGGAGGGGACAGAAACAAAAGGCAAGAATAGGCTTTTAAGCATATTAAATGAAGGTAGAGTAAAGTAGAGTAAAATACTTCAAAGCCAAAAGATCTAGGTTTGAATCCTAGCTCTCATGATTGCTGTCCCACCTTGAACTAGTAAATTAATGTCTGACCCTCAGCTTGATTATATTTAAAACAGAGATGAAAATGTCTCTCACAGAGGTGTCATGAGAGGGAAAAGAGACAGCACATATAAACATCTGTTATACCACCAACTCAGAAATGGCTTTTTTTTTTTTTTTTTTTTTTTTTTTGAGACGGAGTCTCACTCTGTGGCCCGGGCTGGAGTGCAGTGGCCAGATCTCAGCTCACTGCAAGCTCCGCCTCCTGGGTTCACGCCATTCTCCTGCCTCAGCCTCCCGAGTAGCTGGGACTACAGGCGCCCGCCACCTCGCCCGGCTAGTTTTTTGTATTTTTTTAGTAGAGACGGGGTTTCACAGTGTTAGCCAGGATGGTCTCGATCTCCTGACCTCGTGATCCGCCCGTCTCGGCCTCCCAAAGTGCTGGGATTACAGGCTTGAGCCACCGCGCCCGGCCAGAAATGGCTTTTTCTTTACCTTTTCTCATGCTTTAAACTCTTCTCCAGAAAAAAAAAAAAAAAAATAGTGTGGGGGGCAGATGGGACACCCCTCATTTTCGGTATAGCTCCTCTCCAAAATTTCAGCCCCTCGCAATTTTTTAAAGCAGCAACCATCATGTTGTTAATGAAAGTGAATTCAGGAAATCTGCCAAAGGCCGACTCATTGTTCATTGATTAGTGAGACCAAGGACAATATTGTAAGCCTCCTGCTAAAGCCATTCATTTCTCTGGGGTCTAGAGAATGGCCTTGTGGCTAGAAACAGCTGCAAGGCGTGCCTGTGGCCAACAGGTCCCAAGCCCAGTACAATCTGTTATCACCCAGGATCACACCAGCCTTCCCCCTGCTGGGTAGCAGCTGGCTGGTTCACACAAAAACCACCTCTGGGTTTGCTTTACAGAACTGCAGTCCAAGTCAGTTCTTCAAAAGACTTCTTCTACCCAAAGACCTCATCCTTACAATCTTCTTACCCTTGCTGGATGCTTCTGCCCTGTTCTAATATGCCCGGCGTAGGCTGCTTGGCTGGGAGCTGGACCAATGCTGCGGATCCCACGGATTCTTCTAATTCAAGGGGAGAAATGCTATTTAGACCTGTGAAAGGAGGGTTCGAGCAAGCACCTTGACCGCTACGGAGAGTGGGCTCAGAGCTCTAGTCCAGCTCGTGCCCGGCTCCTGGTTAGGCCTCAGGCAATCTTGGGATGAATGGAGAGTGTTGTGGAACTAGGTGCTGGAGCGGGTTCAGTTCCTCGGCCAAAGAGAGACTCTGGAATTCCCGGGGACGGAATCGGGAAGAGGATGAAGAAGGGCGCCTCGCCTCTGTCCTAAGCCAGATGGGAGGAACCTCTGCAGAGCTAGAGCCGGTCTTAACGCCACCCTCCGGAGCTACCACCACTGCCTCACCTCCATATAAAACACGGCAGGAATGAGGGAGGGGCTGCCTGGCTCGCTTTGATTCGCTTTATAAGCGGTCGTTCTGAAATGTTCGCTCATGATGGCTAACAGACAACACAATCACCAAATGTCTAAGAAAAGGAGCTTTGAGGGCAACGGCCCGCTGGGACCTGAAGGACAATTACGGAAAGGGCCCCCATTCTCCGGGCTGACCTGAGTGGGGCACAGTTGAACGTCTGGGCGCAGGCTGCTGGTCCTTGCGCCCGGTACCGGCGGTTCGCGAGGCGGGTTTGGGGCTGGGTGGGGGAATCCTAGGGAGGCGGGGCGCGTACTTCCCCCGGGCCCCCGGGCTCAGGTCCATCCCGCCTCTGCTGCCTCGCCGGCCCCCAGGCCTTGCAAGCGACTACGCTCCTGGTGAGTTCCCGGTCTGCGCGGCCCCTGGTCGGTGGAGCTGCGGAATCGTGGGCGCTGGGGTCGGCTCGGGGAGGAACCGCGGAGGGGAAAGCGCCGCGGGCGGCAAACGGCAGAGGCGCGCGGGGCGGCGACAGTGGCGCGGGCGCAGTGACGCGTCCGAGGACAGAGTGGGGCGAAATGGGGCGCTTAGAGGCCCGGGAATCTGTGGGTCTTTTAGGGGGAGGGGGGTGAAGGAGGTTATTCGTTTCGGGGAAGGTCATGGAAACAGCAAAGGCTCAGAGGTGGTGCCTAAACTGGCTGGAGAAGCTGAACGGTTTGGAACAGAGGCGTGACATGGAGGGGTAAATGGAGACCAGATTAGGAAGCCTTGGAAGGCACAATCAGGAGTTAAAATCTTGAACAATTCAGTTATTTTGTTTTTAAAAAATATAGCAAATGAAATCTACACATACGTGATAGATAACATACGAAAAAGTACATGGAATACACCTGTTGCCATCTTGCCAATGTACTTTAATGTAGCATTTTCTCCTTATTTGGACTAATACCTGGGATTCTTTGTCCTACTCCAAGAAAACTAAGGAACGGGACACAGGGTGAGGTGGAAGTGAAAAGTTTAATAAGCGAAAGAAGAAAGCTCTCCACAGTGAGCTGAATACGTATGCAAGTGGATTGCCCTGTTACAGCTGAATTCAAAAGCTTTTGCAAGAAAACCTCTTATCTCTGTAGTAGTTTGAGTAACTTATCAGTAAAGCTGTCTTATCTCATGCAGCTGTGGGTATGTATCTATGCAAGCACAAAGCACCGCCTTTTTTGTTTGCATAACTGTGAGTTTGTTTTAGGTAAGCACCCCTCCTCCCTGTGGAAGTTCCCACCATGTATATGCCTGAAAAGGGGAGGAAACTTTCCTGGGAGCTCGCTATTTATAAAAGAACAAAGGGGCCGGGCGCGGTGGCTCAAGCCTGTAATCCCAGCACTTTGGGAGGCCGAGACGGGCGGATCACGAGGTCAGGAGATCGAGACCATCCTGGCTAACACGGTGAAACCCCAGTCTCTACTAAAAAGTACAAAAAACTAGCCGGGCGAGGTAGCGGGCGCCTGTAGTCCCAGCTACTCGGGAGGCTGAGGCAGGAGAATGGCGTAAACCCGGGGGGCAGAGCTTGCAGTGAGCTGAGATCCCGCCACTGCACTCCAGCCTGGGCGACAGAGCGAGGCTCCGTCTCAAAAAAAAAAAGAACAAAGGGCTTCTATGCTGGACCCTGTGTGCTTGTCTGTGTGCAGGTGCAGCCTGAGTTTTTTAGCAGGTTGTTTGATTTTTGCCTGTTGCTGTGACTTTTCAGGCAGGCCGCTTCTGCAGTGAGTCTTCTGTACTGATTTTCTCTTTCCTTCTCTCTCACACATCGTTAGGAAACATAATATAATTACTATCCGTGACAAAACCATCCTACTTAAGAAATGAAACATTCCAGGCCGGGCGCGGTGGCTCAAGCCTGTAATCCCAGCACTTTGGGAGGCCGAGACGGGCGGATCATGAGGTCAGGAGATCGAGACCATCCTGGCTAACACGGTGAAACCCCGTCTCTACTAAAAATACAAAAAACTAGCCGGGCGAGGTGGTGGCGCCTGTAGTCCCAACTACTTGGGAGGCTGAAGCAGGAGAATGGCGTGAACCCGGGAGGCGGAGCTTGCAGTGAGCTGAGATCCGGCCATTGCACTCCAGCCTGGGTGACAGAGCCAGACTCCGTCTCAAAAA
>NC_045446.1:10677144-10678393 GCF_002776525.5 Piliocolobus tephrosceles | reverse complement strand
AAAAAAAAAAAAAAAAAAAAAAAAAAAAAAAAAAAAAGAAATGAAACATTCCCAGTATAGATGCTCCCACCTATGGTTTCCTTCCTTATCCCTTCTCCCTCTGCACTCCCAACTTCTATCCTGACCTTTGTGTCTGTCATACCCTCACTTTTTAAAATAGTTTTTTAAAATCATTTCTTTGTATCCCTAATACATCACTTCGTTTTGCTTCTCTGTAACTTTATAAAAATGGTGCTATGAGGCCGGGCGCGGTGGCTCAAGCCTGTAATCCCAGCACTTTGGGAGGCCGAGACGGGTGGATCACGAGGTCAGGAGATCGAGACCATCCTGGCTAACACGGTGAAACCCCATCTCTACTAAAAATACAAAAAACTAGCCGGGCGAGGTGGCAGGCGCCTGTAGTCCCAGCTACTCGGGAGGCTGAGGCAGGAGAATGGCGTAAAATCCGGGAGGCGGAGCTTGCAGTGAGCTGAGATCCGGCCACTGCATTCCAGCCTGGGTGACAGAGCGAGATTCCGTCTCAAAAAAATAAAAAAATAAAATAAAAAGAACCCTTATAAAGGAGGTCCTGCAGAGCCACCTAGCCACTTCCACCATGTGAGAACACAGCACTTGCTATCCATCTAATAACTGAGACCAGTCCTTCACAAGACAGGAATCTGCTGGTGCCTTGGTCTTGGACTTCCCAGTCTCCAGAACTGTGAGAAATAAATTGTTTATAAGCCACCCAGCCTATGGTATTTTGTTATAGCAGCCCAAATGGACTAAGACAAATGGTATCACGCTGTTAAGTTCTCTTCTGCAATTTTGTTTCAAAGTTGTTTCTGTAATACATACACAGTGCTGTATAGTCCCATAATTCATTTTCACTACAGTAAAATATTCCACTATGTGGCTATACCACAATTTATTGATCCAGTGATAAAGCCACTTGGTGGTTTGTTGGTTTTTTGTTTTTTTTTTTTTTCAATTTGGGGTTGGAAACAATTGAAAAGGACCCAATGCATATCCTGGTGTATGCATGCAGACATCCCACAAGATGTAATACCTAGTAGTATATGCAAATATCCAACTTTACAATAAAACACTAGAACTGTTTCCCCAACTGGTGGTCCCAATTTCACTTCTACCAGCAATGGGTAAGAATTGTTAATTTACATCCTCACCAACACTTAGTATTGTCACACTTCTTGATTTTTCCAGGTGGGTGAATGTAAGATATATAGATGTCAAAATGTATCAAATTGTA